>NC_079170.1:32280214-32457714 GCF_947568905.1 Ostrea edulis
TAAAAGTGCCTCTAGATGAACCCACGATGTAGGGATGGTCTCTCCCCAGTGCCTTTTATCCGTGACCACTTTTAACATGCTTGATTTGATTTGCTTCATATTTTTGTCAGAGTCTTTTTCTACTTTAAATACCCTCTCCTGGTTTAGATGGCAGACTAATTCCTCTGGTACACCTCCAAGTAAATGCGATAAGTAGCGGTTCTCTCTCTGATAATAAAATTAGGTCATAATTATCAATTTATAAAGGGAGCATATCAAGTTGAGGTCTACCTCCACAAACTTGCGACATACTTGATTCGTTAAAACATGTAGTGACATCTGGTGTGAATGTCATGGGTTCTCGGATATGACGTTAAAAACGGATGACCGTGCCACAGTAGGTGTTGCATGCTATATAACCCCCATTGCTCAATGGCAGTAAGCGCCAAACATAGCCCTAAATTTGATGCCCTACACCGATATTGATGACGTTTCCATAGGAGTGAAAAAAAATCGAGAGGGACATTAAACAAGATACAATCAATCGATTTACAAAACTTACAAAGTTGAAAGTTGAAAATTACAATGTCTGTTGCTCAATATCTGATTTGTACTGGAGAAAGGTATTCCTTTATAGTATGTCCTACATAGTTTGTGCTTCTGTTCGTGTTGTAGAAAGAAAATTTGAGCAGTATAAAAGGAAACACATCATAAAATAAAAGCAGCAATCCTTTGATGAGGATTATATGAACCTTTGAAAATCATAAACAGTTATAAATCTCATAACGCCTAGGAAGAACATAGAATTGAGAGTAGGGCAAACAGAAACCCATATATATATATATATATATATATATATATATATATATATATATATATATATATTAAAAGAAATAGAATAAACAGTACACAAAGTTAAAAATTTAACGCAAGCGCTTTCATTTTATAATCCTCAGGCGTTACATTTTAAAATAGTTTTGAAATGGTTTGACGTCATAAAGGCGTCCTAACATTTCACGTACATAACGACGTCATAAACGAATGAAGGGAAAAGGATTTTACGTTAAGCATATTATGACGTCATAGATAATAACAGTAATTAATTCTGTCGACCGGTCAAACCCCCTGTGAGCCCTATATCAGGTACACCTAATTAACCGCAGCCAAATCAGCGAGCAAAAAACGACCAAACAATTGGTATTAAACACGTCAAACAACATTTGACACTACAACAGGTTACACTGGCAAACTATATCCTTATAACGACCATACAAATTAAAAAGTGTTCACTTTGAACGAGACTGTTAAACCCCCTGTAACATCAACTTGGATGTTCAGTAGCCTGTCTCGATTTAAAGACAAATCATACGCAGAACAAGATCTTGCATATTGAATCCGTTGAGAGACAAAAACAAACTATGAAGATGATGATGGAATATTGCTACATAAATATGGAAAGCGAACGATGAAGAAGTTAAGTAATCTCCGTTGTCACAATGTTTAGATTTTAATTTGCCGTCAACATCTATGTTCAATGTAGCATATTAGTATGAATTGACATATGAATGAAAATGATTATCCATTTGAACAGATTGAACTTGTCATATACAGGGTGCTATTGACATAAGGACTCGAGCCACGAACACCCTGTAATGGCCTATGCTTGGGGTGAAATCTAAAGTCTCTTTTGCTGATTTTTTCTATCCTTGAATTCCATGTATACTATTTACCCAAATCACATGTCACCTTAATTTGTGAAACCGGATGTTGATTACTTGAAATTAAACGTCAAACCCATACATGTATTTGATTTTTTCCCGGATTTTACCATCTCTTTTTCACTTTGAGGCAATAATTTTTTATATTGCGTATGTTTCGCTCTAAGATTTAATTCGATTGAATAAAAATTGGTAGTGAAAGGTATTCTTTCCAATGAAAAAACCTCGCAGCGACGTTCTGGTTGCTATCGAAAAATAACTTTTTTGAAATATCGCGAGAGGAAGAGGAATAGTCGTCTGAACAGATGACATCAGTATATGTGATGCATATTGTGATTACTGCGGATACAGGTGCCAATTAAAATGCTTCATTATGTTGATTCCTAAAAATTAGATACGCGATTATTACAAAATTTCCATTCTACAGCAAGTATTACCAATTATATAGCCGGGAGTTAACATTTTCAACCAAATCTTTTAAAGTTTTGCACCTCGAATCAGTACGCTACGCGGGGTTATCACTAGGCCGACCACTCATGGGGCCAGTGATATATGTAAGTGCATATGAATTGGAAGTGCGGGAATAGTAGTAAAAACTTCTTGTACATTCCACTTTTATTTGAAAATGATAAGTAATCTTTCTGATTTTGTCTGTGAAAAAAACAACATACAATATCCCTCACACATAATCTGGCTCATTTACATAAATGTCTCCAGTCATTCAGCTATTCTGATATACTTCCAGTTAATATATTCCCGCACATGAGTTTAATCATACATCTTCCTTGCTTACATACATTTGTTTTGTCAAACTGAAATACGAGTCAAAATTATTACATATAGTGTTTTGTAATGCATTTTCTTTACTTTTAATTACAATGAGAAGTAATTATATGCGTGGTTTCAGGCATAAATACATAATTTATTAAATTTCTTAATTTTTTTTTAATTAAAAAAGAGTAGTTGTTTTCTCAAATGATAATTTTACACATTCAAATGACGGTTTTAAGGAGTTTAATTCCTATTTGTAAAAATGCAAGGGAGGCTACTGTAAGTTAAAATAAGTGACGGATCCAATGGAATGTACACACAATTTTCAATAGAAAATGGAGGACAAGAATATGTAAATGGAATTTATTAATATTTTCATAGTATAATATTACCCCTTCATTTTTTTTTTAAATCAAGACATCCAAACCTGTGATATAGATCTACCATAGTATAATGATTATTGTACCAGTATTATATGTACTGGTCAGGGTTAAATAGTGCATTTTAGTTTAGAAGTACGTGTAACATGTGTTTATATTTCTACCTAGCCATTTATTATTGAATGTGAAGAGAGCGATGCCTTAATTGAAGGTCTAAGTTATTTATTATTATTATTTTTTTTTTAAATATTATTATCCCAATTTTTTTTACCTCACTCATTTAAAGTTCTGCACTATTACATATACTTGACTTTATTATTATTCCTAATGAAACAAAATCAAATGATTTACATCCAGTGTTTTTCACACCAAATTCAGAAGCTACGATTATGCCTTACTGATTTGGAAAAATTATTAACTTATTTTGATATTAGGATTTTTTAAATATTGAACTCCTCCATAAATAACTATGTGGGTAAATGGGTGCGTGCGTGTGTGTTTGTGTGTAAACTATTGGAATTTTGTAACTATAGATTTTTAAAGAATTTTTCTTTTTGCTACTTATTCATGCGACATGGCATGCATCTCGATCATGAAATGGAAATTATACAAGGTTATCTTGATACTGTCCAATATTCACTTTATGGGGATGCCATTAACGCAATAGTAGGTCATACGTAAAATATTTGTAACATATTGTTTTAAAAGTGCAAATAATTTTGACACGATTTTGGGGAGGGAGGGATTTTGACAATTTTTAAGGAGAAACGGCCTGAATAATGTCTTAATACTTTAAAAGTATGTATGAATAACACTGACATAATTTACTTCAGCGTGCATTTGGAGAGGGTTAATATAGACAATGCCTGTTGTCCAATCCATTTGTGTTTTCTGCATATTAAGATTGATATTTTGATTTATTTCCGTTTCCAAACTGATTTGTTACAGATGCCTAGAATAAAAGTCCTATAAGTGTTTTAACTGCCCTAGAATTACGAAACAAAGTGATATATGTTATATATCAAAGATTCATAGGAATTTAATAAGCAGACTATCTGGAAGAACGCCTAGTCACCATGATTTTCTGTGTGATAAATACAGACATATATGCAGGTCCTATGTACAGAAATACGGCAAGTCAAATCCAGAACTCAAGAGGAGTAATCTGTCATCTATAAACCAACCATCATTTTCTACGTCCCTTAGTCCTCCTTCTGTTCAATTGTCCTTCCCATGTACAGCTAGAGGTCACTCTTCTTGCATACTTAAGATATCTATTTTAGTTCATACACAAACTTTTCGAGGTAGCCGAGAGGTTAGATCGTTCGCCCTGCATGTGGAAAAGAAGAGAAAGACCGGCAATCGGTTGCTTAATGAACTAGTGTTTTATATCTTAATTTGAATATACAGTGGTAGAGTACTAGATTAGCCTGTTTGTGGAAAGTTACTGACGGGGATGCTTTGCTTAGTGATGGTAGCATCTAATTGAAAATCAATATGAGTGTCACCTTATTCCTCCAAGGCACCTGATCCCACCTCTGGATTGTTTAGGGGTCCCTGTTTGCCCAACTATTTATTTTGTATTGTTTATAGGAGTTATGAGATTGATCATTGTTTGTTATCTTCACGTTCCATGAGGTTAGTTTTCAGGTATTGACAATAAACTACTAACCTCTTCTTTTGTTTCTGAATGCGATAGAACCAAAATGACTGGAGCTGTTTTCGAACTGTATGTGTGGATTGAACCCAGCCAGTGGTTGATGTAATCTGTTGAATATATTGTTTCATTATAGTCAAGAAAATGAAGGAATCACCCATGTAACTATACTAATAATATTTTGTTAGTCATAAGGCAATCTAGATACGCTGTTCATTCATATTTTCAACATAGAATAAATGAACTAATTTCAATTTAACTTGCAGCAAAATTGTCATGTTGAAGAAATTATTGTTATCCCAACTTCCATGTAATTGAAATAAAGAGTGGCATCAGCATTGCGTACCGTATCAAATTAATGTACAAGAGGCCCTCCTGTGATGTCGACCCTGATAGATCGATGGTACCGGATTTAACCGTAGTATCGAGATACAAAACCTTTAATGGTTTACCATTTTAATAACAACACAGACACCCCAGAACCGGTACAAAACACATTCGTACTTACTTTAAACACCTTCGTACTTATTATAAACACTACAATCCTCCCCCTAACTGAATATAAAGCTATCAGCAGCATTTATACAACAAAATGTCAAAATTGAACTATCTCTTAATTATCAAACAAAATCCTTTTAAAATGTTCAAGCGAGTTGAATAACAATTTATGCATACAACATACAATTTAAACCCAAATATTGAAAACAGTTAAAGTTCATAATCTCAGTCCATAATATCACATTCACAGTTCATAATCGTTTAATCGCGTAGGCATACGTCGCACACGTTGCAGTCTACTGGTCGGCAATTCAACTGGAATAGACTCGGTTTCACACAATTCTGGACTGTCAATTGTTGTTACCGGTGGATCAACATGTAGTTCAGGCGGTGAATCCATAGGTGGCATCACAACAGGTGACGGAACAGTAGTCTGACACAACGGCTGTTCGATATACTTTTTCACATGGGTTTCATTCCGTTTGTATTCCACTCCATTCGAATTTAGAATAACACTGTTTCCATGCTTAGCCTTCACAATACATGTAATATGTTCTGGCTTGATTGTTGTATCCAACTTGTTTTCACGATGTTGTTTAACAAATACTTTGTCTCCTGGAATAACATTACTATATGTACATCCACGCTTCTTGTCACAATAGTATTTGCCTTTCTCTTTTATCTCTGCATCTTCATCTTGATATTTCAAAATCATCCATATGGAAATCATATACCCGAGGAATTTTCGTACGCATCTTTCTTCCAAACATAAGTTCTGAATGACTTTTCCCTGCAACACAGTGTGGCGATGAACGGTACATCATGCGGTAAGTGTCAAGTTCATCCTTTCAATTTTTCTTTTCTGCCTGCGCAATTCTAATCCTCTTCATGAGGGATCGATTTTGTCGTTCGATCTCACCATTAGCCCGAGGCCACAATGGGGTTACTCTATGATGGTGTATCTGATTCTCGTGTATATATGTGGCAAACACTTCACTGACGAATTGTGGTCCATTTTCAGTAGCTATAGACAACGGTAGTCCAAACAAACTAAAGATCTTTTTAAAACACTATACAATTTTCTCTGCTGTAGTGGGTCTCATAACTTCCACAATCTTGAACCTCGAATAGTAATCCACTAAAACGAACGAAAGGTAGAGATCCCAAGAAAGGACAAGGGACGTTATTGGCCAAATATGGCCGCGCTTTAAAAACTAACAATATTTTGCAGGTAGAAAAGCGACAATTTTCTCGTTTCATTCATATATAACATGTACCATTTCTTTTTTGTTGAATTTGCGAAAACAGCGTTCAAATATTGCATTGTTAACTCTGACGCCGTCTTAAGACGATCGCTTTTTCGTTACAACGTCATCAACGTTGGGATATTCATTCCTCTGAATCTCATGAAATATCTTTCTAAAAGTTATAGTTATATATATATATATATATATATATATATATATATATATATATATACTCATCTACAATAAAAACTGACACGAATGCACTTACATTAACGCCAATCATCCTGGGCGAGATTACATCAGCTTACGTATAAATTTATTTCAAGTTTTGATTGAATGGTATCATAATGTCATTAACCTACAGATTCAATGTACTTGAAAAAGATGCGATTTATATGTAAAATATAATTGTTGTTTAATGATACGTTGGTGTTTTCGGTACACATATATCCGTATGTAGACTTCCCTGTAGACGTTCACACCTTCTTTATGAAACGCCCAAATTCTCGACATCCTGTATATAAACACCTGTGTTATTCCTACCACTCGTCGATACATTGTTTCATGGCACGTGCAGCACAATTTCACCAAATAAAAGAAGGGTCATGAACAACGACAATCACATGCCAGTAATTTCAAATTGATAAATAGCAGTTCAAAGAAATGTGTACCATAAGCAATGGTTTAATTTTAACATAAGGTTTTCAGTGTAATTAGGAATAGGTGATTAAGGTCAGCTATATACATGTACATGTTTACATTGGAAATGAATTTCATTATGTATTCATCTGTGAAGCAATGTGAGCAAAGAATCAAATTTTTATCACCTAAAGAAATAAAAATTAAAAATATATTTCCTTTTAAACAAACCTTTAGAGAACTTTCATTAAGAAAATAATAAAATAAAATGTGGTCCCCTACCTAGAATGCCCATACTTCACATTCATAATAACACGTTTTTCCCCCCTAAATTGATAAATACTTTATTACACGCATGTATTATTTACTAAATGTATATCAAACAGCTTTTTGTCTTTATATTTTTGTATACCACTGCATAATGGTGATGAGAGCCAATAAATTGAATTGAGTACATGTACCGTAGTCTTGAAATATCACGAAGTATAGAGTTGACAACGATTGAAATAAAAGTGCAGACGTTTTCTCGTTTATTCAGTGACTCACAAACTTGCGTGTCTTCTGAATGAAAGTTGTAAAACAAACGTACTAGGTTTTGGTCAGTTATAACATAATACGGGGGTAAAATTCATCTCATCTCCACTAGCAATGGGTTTTGGGTCAACTGTGCCTTTGTGTACGAATAATCTTGGCTAGCGAAGATGGAAAAAAAAAATGCCTAGATAGTCCACTTGCATTAACATGTATTATGAAGGTGAAATCGAAGAATTGTCCAGTAAATCCAATGATGTTGCAGTGTATATAGCATGTATTTATTTATTTTTTTGACTGAGAAAGAGATAGACAGCTAAGCACGTAACATCGTTTTAGAGGGGGAGGGGGGGGGGGGACTAATTCATTAGTGCTAACCCGGACGAGCCGAAAAATTTAACATGTAAAGAAAGCAACATGGGAAATAAAAAAAATATATCAGAATGAAAGGGGATGGATAATTAATCAGAAAGATATTGTCCTTTCAAGATTCTCTCTCTCTCTCTCTCTCTCTCTCTCTCTCTCTCTGTGTGTGTGTGTGGTGTGTGTTGCTTTCATTATCTTATGCATCTAAAGATTAAATTAAAGATTTTAATAATCGATAGCGTATATGAATAAAAGCAAATAATCGTTAAGTTATTTCTGTTTATATTGATATTAGTCTTTTTTTCATGAACTAGTTGTATTTAACACCGAGGATTTACATCTTTAAATATTGATTACAAGCACGTAGAATCGGAGAGTGTGTAATTTAAAAGCTTGAAAGTTAAGGATTTAGCCTTGTAGCTTGTAGCGACCTACCCACAGCACGATTTAAGAAATTGAAGTCGGAAGGGGGAATTGAGACAGTTTCAGACTACTACACCCCCCCCCCCCCACACACACACGTTCCCAATTTAAGGTTTTCGTAATCGGACAATTTAAGCACCATTTTTGTTGTTTTTTATTACTTGTCAAGAACTTTACACAACTTAACCGACAACATACTCCTTTTGATACATTGAAAAATATAAGTAATCTTAGCATGGGACTCTATAAAGTTCAATCTGCAGTTTGGTTATACTTCGTCATTTTTCAAAATTTTAAAAAAATGTTTGTCGGGTTAGCGGTACTGTGATGTATGACTATAACAATGACCTGTGTATAACGTGTACATTCCATGCAAATTAGAAGGGGTTTTCGCATCAGTAGAACAATGGGGGTCACCTAATCCGTGTATTTGAAATCAACAGAAGTGCTTCTTGTGGAAAGTGTGAAATATATTGGGTCGGCGCGCAAGATACCCGTGATCTTACACTAGATCTGATATCGCACCGACCCAATAAATTTCACACTTTTCATAAGAAGTCAAAATCCAAACTAGCTAACCGTAATTTAGTTATACTGTGACAAAGACCCTAGGAATTTGCATGGTATATACTTATTATACAAAAATCATTGCATTATCCATACACTCCCGATGAACATTTTTTTTATGAAAACCTCTATCAAAGTACATTGAACATAAGTCTCGGTCAAATGTAATTAACTGGGGATTTTAAAAATAAATCATTCGATGGTTTGTATTTTTGCTTCTATTAATTATGTAATAAATTAATTCCAATTTTTTAATCATCGACAATGCTCTAATTTCTATATTGGATCAAGTTATATTTGTCAAGATGCATATTAACACAATATAATGGAAGTAATTATGTTAAACAGCGCATTTGTCAGAGAGAGAGAGAGAGATAGAGAGAGAGAGGAGAGAGAGAGAACACATCGTTAATTATTAGATATCCCTATCACATGTTGTACATGTATGTTTTTCATTTACTGAATATACTAATTCGCATTCAAACAAGAATTGCCTGCAAGTACGCATTATCTAAACATAGAATTTAAGAATATTTTAAGGAAGAAAGAAGACTAAAACAAAAAAATTCAAAACCAGGTTTTCTTAAAAACATAATATATAGTGTTTGGTATCGTTGGAATTGGCTCAAAATGCTGGAAAACAAAATAAGTATCGGGGGGGGGGGGATATTAACATTTTTTTCTTTTCTTAAAATTCCACCCTTATCGTGATTATTTGGCCTGCGGCACATTTTCACATCTCCCGCAAGGCGCCGTGGCCAGAACAAAGCTCTTAGCAGCTGTGTGTATTCGCAAATAACACACACCGTGGAACACGGAGGACACAGTGTATCTCCGTGGATTTTCTCTACAATGTCGCACTTTGCATCACCGCAATATTTCCTTTTCAAGGAAAATACTATATAACACAGATTCATACTGGAAAACTGCCGATTTCCGCATTCAGTCTTTTTCAAAATTCATATTGTTTGCAGCCAACAACCGACACCATATTGATAATGAAAGAAAATTATTAATGGATAATCAAACATGCAAAATATAAATCTGGTTGTTGCATGCAAAAGTGTTTGTTTTTAATAAAGTTTATTCATATCTTATCAAAAATCAACAGATTCCGCTAAACGACCCAACTTTAGCGCACAATCATGACGTCATAATAAAATATTACGTCATTTTCATGTAAGTGGGATAATGATTACGTCCTAGATGAGTAAATAAAACAAGTAATTAAGCATGGTATGAAAGTTGAAAAAATGAAGAAATTCTCGGCGGTATATAGCCAATAACGTCCCTTGTCCTTTGCAGCTAACTGTTCCCATGGAGCACCTGGCAGCTCAGTTCTTTTCAAGGGTTCTAGTTTAGACGCTGCACTAACTAATTGACATCCATTACAACTACAACAGGTTTTTTCTACGCTTCTGTCCATCACTTGCCACCATAGTTTTGAACGCAAGTTTCTCTTCATCAAAACAATTCCGGGATGTCCCTCGTGTCCAAATTCAAAAATCCTGTCACGCAGATTTTTCGGTATCACAATTCTGATACCTCGCAGAATAATTTGACCAATAGCATAAAGTTCATTCCTGACAGGTAGATATTCCCTGAAATGACAACGCTCCCATTGTCCTGATAAGATACGTTTACGTACATCACTCAGTTCATCATCGATTTCTGATGCGCGTTCAATTTCTTTTGTTGTGATTGCTATAGGAGTTGTATCTACTGTAATACTACGAATATACTCCTCAATGTCATCATTATCTGATCGTTTATTAACCAGTTTTGGTACAAGTCTTGATAATGAGTCTGCAATGTTCTTTGTTCCCAAAATATACTTCACATGGTAGCCAAATGATTATAAACGAAGAACCCAACGTTCTATTCTCGCACTCGGTTTTAACTTGACAGAAAATATACACTCCGGCTGTCAATGATATGTCCACAATTCGAATTTTGATCCAATGAGACACATGTGAAAACGTTTACATCCCCAAATCAGACACAATGCTTCCTTTACAGTTTGAGAGTATCGCCTCTCAACATCAGTGAGAGTTCTGCTTGCGTACATGATAACTAGATAGTCAGTTCCTTGTTTTTGAACAAGTACAGCAGCAAGTCCAATTGAGCTTCCACGGTAATCACAATGGTCTGCGCTAAAGGATCAAAGTATCCCGATGTACTAGCTTGTGACAACTGGTCTTTCAGTTCCTGAAATGACTTAGCTTGTTCTGACCCCCACTTAAATGGAACATTCTTACGTGTCAACTTCCTCAATGGTTCCGCTATATAGTGACTAAATGTGCAATTAATCTACCACTAAGATTCACCAATCCCACGAAACTCCGTACCTCTGAAATAGTTTCAAGTTGTCTAGCCTCCACCTTAGATTTAGTCATATCGATACTGTGTTGAGAGAGAAAATGTCCCATAAATTCAATGTGTGTCATGTTAAATTCACATTTCTCAATGTTCAATATATTTCCTCGGTCACAAAGTTTTTGAAGCACAGCATCTAATCGTTTATCATGCTCATCTGTAGTTTTCCCATGCACAACAATATCATCAAAGATACTCTGAACACCATCACATCCATCCACTGTTTGTTGAATGGTCTTATTATACAGTTCTGACGCGCAACTTATACCAAACAGAAGTCGTTTATAACGATGCATGCCCTTGTGAGTCATGAATGTAGTAATCTTTCGCGATTCTGGATCTAGTACAATTTGGTATGTAAGTTTGATGTCAAGTTTGGAAAATACAGTGCTTTGATTAAAGTCCTGTAACACTTCTTCAACGGTAGGTATATAATATCTTTCACGCATAGCAGCCTGATTGCTTGCCTCATGTCAGCACATAAACGAATATCATTCTTCTTCAGAACAACTACCACAGGCGAAACCCAAGGACTCGGTCCATCGACTTTCTCAATGATATCATGAGAAACAAGTTCATCTAGTTTGTGTTCTAATTTTTCACGCAAATTGTAAGCTACACACCGTACAGGTTGTACCACAGGTTTTACATCTGGATCAAATGGAATTTTGAGAGAATAGTTTTTCAATTCCAGTGAAACATTTTGGAAATTTCTCCTTCACTCCTTGACTTTCTATCAACGACATTCATGTTAATGTGGGGTATCTCTATTTTCAGCGATCCTAGCTCTGTTGCTGAATCTTTACAAAGAATCCCTGGTCCTTCCTCCCGAATAACATATAATTCAGTATTAATCGCCCTGCTGGTTCCCTTAACTTGAACATCAGTTTTGGAATGTACCGAGAACAATTAGTTGGTTCCCTCCATATGCAAATTTCCTGTGTTGATTTCTGACTTGTACACTTCATCTTGTTTTCCTTTAAGGATTATCATTGTTTGTGTCCAGTCACATTTACTGTTGATCCAGAGTCAACTAATAATTTGGTCTCAACTCCTCCTACTGTTAAGTTGGCAAACATATTTTTGGACTCGCAGCTGTTCACAGTGAATGCATATTCAGCGTCATCAACAGTTCTAACACTGTCGTTGTGCTTTCTTTTTTGACGTATGGCTATGCTTTTCACTTTTACACATTTTCTCAAAATGTCCTTGTTTACCACACTTATGAAATGACAGTTTCTTGGCTGGTTAGTTTGTATCACGTTTCATATGTCCTCTTCTTCCACATGCGAAACAAATTGTATCGGACGTTTTCTTTGCTGGCCTGTTTCTATACCTTGATTCCTAAACTCTATTCACCGATTCTGTTGATATCACGTGACTTTCCTTCCCTTCCATGGAGAGTGTTCGTTTTCCTGAAAACTCAATGGTCTGAGCCATTTGTCTGACAAGTTCAAGAGTAAGGTCTTTCATTTGTAAGAATTTCCTTCTTAATCTATGAGGCAAACATTTTCAATAACTTGGGTCTCTTATCATTTCATCTTGGGCTACACCGAATTCACAATACACAGCTCTTTCATGTAAACGAGTTATGAATTGTTCAACAGTTTCATTCACTTGCTGAAATGTAACTCTGAATAAAGAACGTTCGAAATACATTATCACCGTCTCTGACGTCGTGTGACGGTAAGATATTTTTGGACATTCATCCCAAAAAATGCCAATAAAACACTCAATACGCATGATATGAATAAAGGTTTGGTAGTTTTGTAAACAGAAAATGTTAGCGAAGGTACTTCGAGTTAAAACTCAAATTGTAAAATTTTGACATTATGGGCCCTTTTCTCATGACGCCAGTCACCTAATGTTTGGTGTCGCCCTAGAGTTAGAACATCTACCCCGCGGATCATGATACTTACAAACTCAGTAGAGGCTTCCCTAATGTAAATCATTATGCGTTTAGTTTTCTTCCAGATTTGCAGTTGTGGAGAAGATGATTTTGGAATATTGATCGATGTGTCGCAGTTTTTACCACGCCCTTAAGGCCCGGAAATGTACACTGTATCCCCTCCCCAAGTACCAAAGATGCTTCAAACTACATTTATTTTTTTAATTGTTAAACCTTTGGTGTGTCCAGGGGTTAGTGTATGACCAACTATCTATTTTGTGTTGCTTGTGAGTTATGAGATTGGTCACTGTTCGTTATCAGCATTTTTCATTTAAACACTTACCATTTTGATCCTGCCTTACCTTGGGAATCATAAAATTTACCATTGTGGAAGAGGAGTAACTGCTCGTTCGAAATATCCATTTAGTTTCAATTTAGTATTCGTAGTATTACAGAAGATGATATTTTCTTACTGTTTTACACATAAACACTATATACAAAGCGTGGCCCCGCCATGGAGTCAGAACCCCTGACCCGGGGATCATGATATTTACAATTTTGGAAAAGACTTCCTTGCTCTACACCGCATTGTTGTTATAGAGAACATCTTTTTAAATTGGCCATTTTTTGCAATTTACACAATGTGGTTAAGGTGTCCCTAGTGAAAAAATCAAGTAATAACAGCATATTCAAATTTTAGTATTTTTCCAAACGTCTCATATTTTACTAAATATCGTTTGTGAATACATAAACAAACATCGTGCTGCGTGAATACTTTCCGTCCTTAATTAATACGTAATCATATAAGTGAAGTGGAGCTATTTCTATCCGCAAGACTTACAGTTCTTTATTAATTCGGCACAGGTCAAAGATACTCTCAAATCATTTACAGTTTTGACTTTATGTAAGGTGAAGATAACGCATAGTGATCAATCTCATAAATCCTATAAGCAATACAGAATAGATAGTTGGGCAAACACAGACCCCTGGACACACCGGAGGTGGGATCAGGTGCCTAGGAGGAGTAACCATCCCCTGTTGACCGGTCACACCCGCCGTGAGCCCCATATCCTGATCAGGTAAACGGGGTTATACGCAGTCAAAATCAGTGTGCCAAGAACGGCTTAACAATCGGTATGAAACACGTCAGACAGCATTTGACCCAATGCGAGGTTGTACTGACGAAGTAGATCGTTATAACGACCATAGAGTTTGCGAAATGCTGACTTCAATCGAGACTGTTGAAATCCCTGTACCATCAACTTGTTTGTCAGTAGCTTACCTCGATTTAAAAACTGACTATAAGCAGAACAAGCTCTTACATATCGAATCAGTTGAGATATATAAACACTATATGCAGGTGATAATGGAATATTGCTACATAAATTTCAGCTTCTCCATCGTCAACTTCCCACATTTATGTAGCAATATTCCATTATCACCTGCATATAGTGTTTATATATCTCAACTGATTCGATATGTAAGAGCTTGTTCTGCTTATAGTCAGTTTTTAAATCGAGGTAAGCTACTGACAAACAAGTTTATGGTACAGGGATTTCAACAGTCTCGATTGAAGTCAGCATTTCGCAAATTCTATGGTCGTTATAACGATCTAGTTCGTCAATACAACCTCACATTGGGTCAAATGCTGTCTGACGTGTTTCATACCGATTGTTAAGCCGTTCTTGGCACACTGATTTTGACTGCGGATAACTCCGTTTACCTGATCAGGATATGGGGCTCACGGCGGGTGTGACCGGTCAACAGGGGATGCTTACTCCTCCTAGGCACCTGATCCCACCTCTGGTGTGTCCAGGGGTCCGTGTTTGCCCAACCATCTATATTGTATTGCTTGTAGGAGTTATGAGATTGATCACTGTTCGTTATCTTCACCTTGCATAAATATGGGAAGTTGACGATGGAGAAGCTGAAATCATCCCGTTTGTCATACAGTTGAGTTGTCAGTTTGCCGTTAATGTTTACTTTCAATAAAATATCTAAGTATGAAGCAGAAGTGGACGACTCTGTGGTGTCCTTTATTTTGATATGTCGAAATCGATATGATCAATCTAAAAATGATCCGGAAAGCAAATAAAATGACTACCCACTGGGCTTTGTTTCCATGTTAACATATTAAAAAGAATTATTTCATTTATGCGATTTGTTACTTTGGTTTATAATTGCATAACTTTTGAATGTGCATTGGGTATTTTCATGAACAAAATACAATTCCAACCCAAAATGATAAATGGTATTTATATTTATTTGTCAAGTATTTTAGTTTTTCTTGATTTATTTAAACATTTTTACTCTCAAGAGATATGGATCAAGCTGACAATCAATGAAGGTGAAATTAAATTTTTATTAAATATCAAATAATATGACCTTAGACACATTTAAACAACAAATATAATGAAAAATACCTATGGATGTCTACGTTAAAAATCAAATATTAAACATCTATCAAGATGTTTGGGTTTTCTGTTTTGTTTTTGGTTTCTTTCTACATGCAATGTAAAACTTATACGGTACCAATATTGATGCACCAGATGCGCATTTCGACAAATAATGTATCTTCAGTGAAGCTCAAGCCGACACTTTGGAAATTCGAAATGACAAAAAACTTGCAAGAGCTAAAAGGAAAACTAGATGTCAAAAACTGGAGCCAAATTCGTCCAAGGATCAGAGCTATGTATGACGGAGATACAATCCTTAACTTTGAATTGAATTTCTAAATTTTATCTCAGCAATTAAATATACATTCATATTTTCAAGCTAGTAACGAAATACTTAGCTACAGGACTGTAGAGACCCTCGAGGACAAGGGGACAACAATGCAAGATCTATATCTTCAATTTCCTGGCGGGATTTCCACGATCCTGCTTCGTTATAAATTCCGCGTTCTATAGTTCTTTAGCGTGCCACACCTATTGTGTTTTTAAGGTAATTTCTGAGGACCCGTGACATTCACACCTGATGCCGAGCGCTTGGCGATGGAACTGTCACTACATGTTTTAACGACTTAGGTCTGTCGCGGCCGGGATTCAAACTCCTGCCCTCCGCATGCGGGATGAACGCTCTAACACCTAGTCCACCAAGGCGGTCCATATATTACTATTGCTGAAATTCATATTTTAATTCAAATTTCAAAAAGAAGTAAGCCATTACGACGATGTACTATTCCTCCTTAAGAATATAAATATGCTGATCTTTAAAAAAATATACAAGAGGTAAAAAATAAACAAACACCTTTTCCAGGTTTTCGAAATGCAAGATCGTAGTTTAATTATGTGGATCCCATAATTTTCTTGAGAAATATTTTGCAAATCAAAATCTTTACAATTTATCAATAAAATACTATAGGGTTATTGAACTTATATTGGTGAATATTGGCACGAGTTGGCCGTGAAAATAACCAACGAGTGCCAATATTCACCTATATAAGTTCAATAACCCTTTTATCATATAGCTAAAGTATTTAGTTGTTAAATCATATCCCTTTGCACTCAAACTCCTCCAAAATAGATGGAAATTCATCAATAATGGCATCTAAGGTGACGGTGTGCAATAACAGCATGCATTTCTTAACTGTTCAATATTCAACCCGTCATTAATGCATGAAGCAAACTGATTTTGTAAATGGGGACATCATAGTTTATGTACAGTAAAACATTTTGCTTAAGTAAATATCAAATACCGGTTCTGTCAGATTCGGAGGACCGTCTTCTGCCATTTTGGCTTGTTTACGTCGTTACGCTAACGTCAATATTGAACGCTCATACTCGGAATGTTCCGGGCGCATACAATTTAAGCAATGCAAAGTTAGCGTTCAATAAATTCTCAGGATATTGAACGCTAACATTCTCTAGATTTTATGCAGATTTTATAATAGACTATTTATTAGCTATATAATAATGTTTATTATTGAATGTCTATAACTTTTTTTCTGAAAAAAAATATGGATTTACTCAACATTCACCGATAGGTTCAAATAACGTCACCTCAGAATACATATTACGGATATTGAACGCGGATTTCTTTCAGCTTTGTAAATTATATCAATGTGTTTTATTAACATGAAGATGAATTTTCACTCAAGGATAAAAGTTTCATACCCTGGTAATCCCAGTCCCTGTCTGTGAGATCCTTTTTCTGATGAGGGTTGGTTGGTTTTTCGGTCAATTTCTTAGACATATCCGTCACTAGGATATAAAAACTCCTTGGACTTAAGAAAATGTGATGACAAGCGTAATAAGCATCTTGACCAGCAAAGTCCAACAAACTTATCGTCTTTATCGGTTTATCACTGACACTAGGTAGGATACTACCTATGTCCTGTCTCAGACTTTGTTGATTTTCATCCGTTTTATTCTTAACACTGTCTGTAATCTGATCTTTTATGGGATGCTTAACAGGATTTTTTCCAGTGTTGGAAGATTTTTGCTCAACTTTACTAAAAATATCATTCGGCTTTTCAGAGGAAGGACCAGGCAAATCATATTTCTTTTCGTGTTTTTGCGCCGAAGATTCTGTATAATTCATTGCTGGTGGGATAATTGTACCCGGGTTTTCTTCATCAGCTTTTGGAATTGAGTGTTCAGCGTTCAACGAAGTCTTTTCAACTTCACTCCCAGATTTTTCCAGAATTATTTGCAAACGTTGTTCATTTTTCTTATCCTTGTTCACTGAAATGGAATTTTGATCTTAAAATCCAAAAGAACAATTAATTGAATTTGGACATGCAGTTGTCAGCTGGAAAGCATGTTCACTACAAATCCTAATGGCTAGCGAGAAAGAAACATAAGTAAACAGGTCATGGGGTAACAGTATAAAATTCAATCTAGGATTATAACTTGCAGGATTCATAATTTTGTCTAAATGTATCAGAATATTTGTTGATGGTTTTTAATTAATATGTTTTGGGGCGATTACAGAAATCAGAATGCATGTCGAAATGATTGCTAAATGATATTATTTTGGTTGCATATAGTAATAAATCAAAACAATGCTACGAAAATGGTAAGCCATTTAAGATCCATCAACAATCACCCATCTCACATTTATGTGCGCCATTACATAACTTTACAATTTCTGAAATTATTTGATTATGTATATTCGTAATTGGATTACGAAGCAAAGGTAACGTGTTTAAAACATTAAGAAATATATCTTTGATAAGAAAAAACTCAATGTTAAGACAATCCCCATCAGTTTGAGCAAATGGTCCTATTTGAGACACATCCTCCTTACCTGTCAAACTAGTTCCGTCTTCATTCACAATAAAAATATTTGTATGAACTTCTAATCCTCTTGTGGATTCTGGTGGTTGAGATACATCTTCTCCCTTCAATTTCTTCACCAGAGTTGTCTTTCCTGCCTCGAAGCAACCTACCACCATTCCACGGCCGCAGTATACCTTTGTACTCCCTTTTTTGTAGTTTCTGATAAAGGATTGAATGTCTGCGTTTGGCATTCCAAGAACTTCTACAGGGACTTTCACTACACAATTTTCAAAAGTAAATTGTAATGCTTTCCACGTCATGTGTAAATAGATGCATTTATTTGTAGATTGAAAATCAAATTGACAAATGGATTGTTTAATGTATGCATAGTGCTATTCAAATCACTTTCTTAATCTTAGAACATCATCTGGAACCTTCACTTTCAAGTAATTAATACAAAAAAAATCCTTTTAAATATTATCACATTTATAGACACTTTTTCATTTATATACGTCAATAGAGTTCAAGCACTGATTAAAACATTGAAGTTGTTAAAGGGACTGATTCACGATTTTACCCAAAATTTTGTTTTCCACTTTTAATGACCAAATTCTACTGTCTAATGTGTTTGAAAGATTTCAAATGAAAATTAAGGTTATACATCATCACATAAACTCATTTTAGAGAGTTTATTATCTGTTTTGTAAACAAAGATTGCGGTATGCTATTGTTTAGGAAATTTTCAAAAAAAAAAAATGGATATCCATCTAAGATTATAATATCTTTCACATTTCAAGCATTTTGGGAGTAAAATGTGTCATCCAAAAATTAAAATTTGTGATTATGCAAAATTAAGATGAATTATATTACAAAATCAATATTTCACTTGTTTGTTTACATAAAAAGACTCGAGTCTTTATTTACATAACACAGATTTAAGGCTAAAATATTGCTTTCATTCTTGCATTCAGAAGCTCAAAATGTTGGCTTTCAACATTAAGTGAGCTATATTTTTAATGTTTAACATCAAAAATGAAAAATATGTTGATCAAAAATCGTGAACCAGTCCCTTTAATAGGCAAAACTGTGCTGAAGGTAGAAACTCGCACAATTTCGAATAGAATAGCTATTCAACAAAGACTTCTTTTTGACAACAACAGGGTGATTAGGCGACATATTGCTTGGGTACCTATTGTCATTTAATAAAGCATAGAATCATGTCTCATCGCATACTTACACCTCTGTGCTATTCCCTTGTGATACTTCTCATGTTCTGGGGACATATTTAATAGGAAATCAATTCCTTGCTTCTTGATGTCATTCTCTACTGTAAATCAAGACACTGATCGTTAGATGAGATGGTGATAACGAACATTGATCAATCCCATAACTTCTATAAGGAATGTAAAACTAAATGTTGCACAAACACGGACACTGCATACACCACAGGTGGAATCATATACCTATGTGGAATAAGTAAGCATAGCCTGTTAATCGGTCATACCCACCGTGAGCCCTATATCTTGAAAAGGTAAACAGAGTAATCCGTAGTCACAATCAGTGTTTAAAGAACGGTCTAACAATACATGTAAGTGTAATACACGTCAGACAACATGTTGTCCAATGCCAGGTTGTAATGGTATACTAGATCGTTAGAACGACCATAGAATTTGCAAAATGCTGACTTTAAACGAGACTTGAAATCCCTACAACCCCAACTTGTTTGTCGGTAGCCTTTCTCGATTTAAAACTTTATCACACGCAGAACAGGCATTTGCAAATTGAATCAGTTGAAAGACATCAACGACATATGCTAAACTTATTACACGAGATTTTTTTTCCACATCTGCCTCGTACTTATATATTTATTGTACGTAGATAATAACAGTAAACAAACAACTCAACTCTCTGAGAAACGGGCTGATTTCAGCTTCTTCATCGTCAACTTCCCTTATCTAATTAGCAATATTCCATTATTACCTGCTAATGGTGTTTACCTCTGTCAAATGATTCGATGTGCAAGAGCTTGTTCTATGTACAATCAGTTTTTAAATCAAGGCAAAATGATTAACCCTTAGATGAAAAGGTAAAGATAATGAACAGTGATTAATCTCGTACCGCATGTAAGAAATACAAAATTAAAAGGTCTATTGGATACACTCGAACTCGTAAGCATCCTTGATTGAGCCCTATATTTTTATTAGACAGACTGAGTAATATGCAGTCAAAATCAATGTGTAACGGACAACCTGACAATCCGTATGAGACACGTCAGACAGCATTCGAGTTAAGGCCACTTTGGATTTCCTAAAAATGAGCATTATAACGACCATAGAATTTGCAAAATGTTGACTTCAATCAAATTTGTTGAAGCCTCAGTAACAACAAGTAATTGATCAGTGTGTTGCGTCCTTTAAAATTGATCACACACTGATCATGTTCTCATGTATCGAATCAGTTGAGAGACATAAACACCATAAAAAGGTAATAATGGGATATTCCCACGTATATACGGAGAGTTGACAATAGAGAATCTTAAGTCATCCACTTTGTCATATCGTTGAGTTGTCAATTTACCATTTACATATATTCCCAATACAATATCCAAATATGAACCCCATGGGGAATAGGGGTAGAATAGGTCATCAACACACATTGCTTGTCGTAAGAGGCAACTAAATAGGTGGTTCCTCGAATGCGACGAAAAAGGCCGAGGCCCCGTGTCACTGCATGTGTGGCACAATAAAGACACCCTGCTCAAATGCAGTAAACGCTGAGCATAGGCATAAATTATGAAGCCCTTCACCGGCAGTGGTGAATTCTCCATGAGTGAAAAATCCTGGAGAAGGACGTCAAACAGTATTCAACTAATCTATTTCGAGTTAATTTGAAATGAAAAAGTCTATACAATTAAATGTTGAGTTTAAGGGTCACATCAATATTTTTCTTCTGATTTAGAAGCTAAATTGTGAACAAATTCTGTCTGATAACAGTAAAATATGTTCTAGCTCGGCTACTAAAGGATTATAATTCGTGATCACGAAAATTCGCCGTTGATCGGTTACACCCACCGTGTGCTCACGAAGTACTCTGTTGTCAAAATCAGACGGCCAAAAATTGGTATGAAACACATGAAACACCATTTGAGTTAAACTCTGTAACATTGATTTCTTTGCAGTAAATTAATCAGTTGAGAGACAGAAAGATGTAGCCGATAATAGAATATGATGCTACTGAAATATGAGAAGTCGAAAATGAGAAAGAAAAAATCATCTCATTTGTCATAAAGATGCGTTAATAGATTTCCGTTAACATATATGACAAATAAAGCTTTGGAAGTATGCAGACTAGTGCTACAGATTTTCAGTTTTAATACAGAGTATATTACTAGAATTTGACCGAAATGCTAAACACGATTTTTAAAAAAAATTGTTTTGTACAACAACCTGCAAAACGTAATAGATTACGCACAAGTTGCTGGTTGGATTCCTATACAGGTTTGGACAGTTTGGGTTATTTTTCCTCTTGATTATAAATGTCATTAAATTTGACTTTTTTCATTTTATGTTATTCATGACGTATATACAATATGCTAAAAGTCATTCAATTAACATTGACCCTATATGAACAGTGAATATAACGAACAGGGATAAATCTCATAACTCCTATAAGAAATACAAAATAGAGAGTTGGGCAAACACGGACCCCTGTATATACCAGAGATGGGATCAGGTGTCTTGATGGAGTACGCATCCCCTGTTGACCGGTCACACCCGTTGTGTGATCTCTATATTTTGATCATGTATATGGAGTTTTCAGTAGTCAAAGTCAGTGTGACAAGAACGGCCTAACAATCGGTATGAAACAAGTCAGATATTTGACCCAATGATAGGTTGTGTTGGCAAACTAGATTGTTACAAAGACCATAGAATTTGAAAAATGTATATGACTGACATAAATTAATGACATTATAGTAATACCTGATTATTAAGAAAACGAATGAGTATAAAGATTATCTTGACCATTAATGTTACCTTCATCAGGGACACTTTCCTTTCTATCGTCAGGTTTCTGTGACTCTGAAAATATGAAGAGGTGATAACGAACAGTGATCAATCTCATAACCCCTATAAGGAATTTGAATTAAGCGTTCGCCATTTTCTGACTATGAATATAGGAGATGTAGGACAATACACCCAAGAAGACTAAGCATCCCATGTCAATCGTTTACAGCGACCGTTAGCCCTGTTTTGATAAGGTAAACGGAGTAACCCGTAGTCAAAATCAGTGTATAAAGAACGGTCTAACCTTAGGTATGAAACACGTCAGACAGCATTTTCCCCAATGATAGGTGGCTTTGGTAAACCACTTTGGTATAACTACCATAGAATTTGCGAAATGACTAGTAACACCGAGTTGTAAGTCAGTGGCTTGTCACGATTTCAAAATTGATTATACATAGAACCAGCTCTTGTGTATTGATTCAGTTGAGAGACATAAACGTCATACACAGGTGATAATGGAATACTACTACATACATATGGGAAATTGACGATGGAGAAGCTGAAATAATCCCGTTTGTCAAAAAGAGAAATCTAGACAAAGTTGTGCTCGATATAAACGAAGGCTTTAAAACCAGTCATACGATGATTACCAATAGCGATTTAACAAAAACAGACAAACCCGAATCAAACGACGGCATAACTCTTAATGTTAACGAACTTTTCAGTAAAATAAAATGTCAAACCTTTAAGTTAAGATATAAATGAACATCTTAGGGCACTGCAAAATGCATAATTCAAACTTTGATGTTTTGCTAAATCATCGGGGGCCATCGGTGTTGCAAACCACGCCTATTATCTACGTTTACACTACGTCAAATGCCGTGGCTGTATGATAAAACAAATCCTCATTAATATTTTGTTCATTAGTTAACCAATCGGTGAGCTTCCATTTTTTTTTTCTCTTGGAAAGAAAATCATTCTGAGGTCATTGCGTCCTCGTACCGGAATAATCCTAGGATTGCTGATTGAGAACAAACCGGACACTTCTTGGGTGATGTAACTAATAGACGCATCTTTGTTGACTTCACCGGTGTAATAAATTTACCATGCGGTATGCGTAACCACGCCACTCTCCTTAGATAATTGTCTAATCAACTCTAGTTTTTCAGATTTCAACACATTCACTTTACCCCGAATTTCCTCATGAAATTTGAGAATACGGCTAAGTTTATTAACACAGAATTTACGAGCGTAGCTACTGTTGTTAATTTAATTTAATAAATACTTATAAACTGTACTTGTTTCTGTAAACAAGGATCGATAGCGTTTTCTGTCTGTCATTTCTTGTAAACAAACACTGCGCGTTTTAGTGGTGGAATATCAGAAATCTGTTATTGTAGCTGTGATTGGTAAAAAAAAATATTGCGTCATTTTATAAAGATTATTGAAAATCGATGGTTTTGCTGATCATGCATTCGCAGTTTGAGGTAGGGTAGGTACTACCGGACTCAGTAACCGTGGCTAACGACGATGCAGGGGCCATATGCCACAGCTAAAGTTGGGAGGTCCTTTCAATATAAGAAAACAATATGCATCTACAATATAGTTGTGTGCATGTATAGCATTCAAGTTGATTACTTCAACATAGTTACCATGGATGTACAAATGTGTTGTATGTATTTCATGCATTGATATATTTGACGGCTAATTTTCTGTTCATCAGGCAGTGCAATCTTTTTTGTATTCCTTTGTCATTCGTTTCTTTGATTTTGGATTTTACGCATCATAATTCTTCTCTGATGGTACAATTTGGTCGAATAAATATTCAATGCTACACGTAAAATATTACCCCCTCCCCAATAAAATTTACCACTAATGGGTCCAATAGCTGATAGAGGGGTATTACCAAAAAAATGTTTGTACGATTCAGAATCTAGAAGTAAACTGCAAATGATTGTTTTATTATGAAGCGGAATCTTTGTAACATGGGTATGAAAAACACCTACATGTAAGTGCAAATAAATAGTTTCTTAAAGAAATTCTAAATTTGAACTATCTATCTAAACATATCTGCTAAATTAAACATTTGATCCTCTGTATCCATTATGCAAACAAATTGTGTTAACATATAAGGGAAAATCATTAGAATGTATTTTTAAAAATTCAATCCTTTCTTTACTTGTCAAAAGACTGCACCATCGTTTTCCCCTAAAGCCTTTCACTCGCATATATAATCAGTAATTAAAAAAGCGTCGTGGAGCTAGTGTAGACACATTTATTTTTTAGGTCACGCCATCAAGTTATACGTACAATGTACATGGATTGTACGTGAACTGGACACGCTTATGACATGTCAAACTAGAACATTATATTGGGTATCGTAAAACTTTGCCAAGATATCAACCCTAGAAATAAAAGATGTGACCAGGTATTTCGAGATAAAAGGAGTTTTAAAAAAGGTGTTTACTGTATTATATAAGTTTGTGTCAAAGTTAATTGTTTTACTAGTATAATTATACCATATAATTTATTATGGGGAAATTGATTAATATACCAGCGTAATGGCCTGTACCTGCATTCACTGATTGGTACGTATAAGCAGAATACTACTAAATAGGTAAAGTATTGAAGAGGACAATTTAACGATTTAAAAAAGTAGACTTGTACAAATAACAACCCCCACTCATATTTTGATTGAATCAGTGGTAGGCTAGGTGAAGACATTTTTTTTAAAATTTAGATATAGATATAAAGTGATGGTAATTATGCTAACTTAGAGGCATTTTTATTTAGATTGATCACTGTTCGTCACCTTCACCATGCATTGATATTGCGTGCCATGAACAGAAATTCCCATGTGCAGCATCGCGGATAAGATATCATCTTAGTCAAGGCGAAGTATATCTATTGATTGGACAAACGTATTTTTAGTCGAGGGCTTGTATCGATCGATCGGACTAACGTGAACTCTGTATACATGTAGCTTGTTTTTGACTTTAATGCAAATTGTGAATTAATACTAGCTGCATTATTGCCCGACTGCACTAGCAATGAACTTCATATGATTAACGATACTTTTTCCCACTTATCTCGTTAATCTCCGGATTTGATAGAAACTCTAACTTTTACTAGCCTTCCCATTGTAATTTTCAAGCGCTTTTAAACAACAAAAATCCTTTGGAACACTTTTTCTGATGATTTTTAGTTTTTACCCTTCTCAAAATCTTTTCAGCCCATGCATTTGATGCTTGCACCGTTTCTCATGAGGTGTGTACACTATTATACTGAAATTCAGTCTATCAACTATAGACTCATGAGATTATAGTTGTACCTGGTTTTAAAAAAATGATTGAATATAAAGATTATCCTGACCATGAATATGAAGCCATAAAATAATGCATATCTATGAAAATAAAAATACACAATTTTACCTTCATCGGGGACACTATCTTCTTTATCTTCAGGTTTCTTTGACTCTTAAAACATAAAGTAATATCAATTGTTGTTTATAATGAATGATCCTACCTTGCACAAATATATTCCTGTACTAATTTCTCTAAAATTGGAATTATGTTGTATTTAGTGCCGTTGAATTTCCATTGTATAATTGTTTGTATTTTTGAGAAAACAATCTCAAAACGAATTTCAACATTATTGTGGTCATTTGATTCAGTAGCATGTGGAGCGTTTACCGAACAAATGATGATCACGTACAGTGATCAATCATCAATCTAAAAAATCCAAACATTGAGAAGTGGGCAAACACTGACCTCTAATTATATTAGATGTGGATTCAAGTGCATAAGGGGAGTAAAAATCACTTGCTGACCAGCGAAATCCGAATAATCCGTAGGTAAAATCAATATGTAAAAACTGTCTAACAAATAAATGATTGCTGTTTTACGCCGTTTTTTGGTAATATTTCAGCCATTTCACGAAGGGAGGCCTTACAATAGTTATGTTTGACTACCGTAGGTAAAATATGATTATCGTCCAACAATAATCATGCTTTACTTACCATTAGCACGAATGCTATAGACATGAAAAAAAGTCATTCTTTCCACGCTGATTTTGACAACGAATTACTTAATTTACCTAATAAAGACATAAAACTATCACGAGTATGTCTGTTCCAAATGAATAACTTTGTCCTCCTAGTCAGCTTATCCCACCTATGTCAGTAGAACGGCAGTGTTTCCCCTGTGCTCAATTTTATATGCTTGCACCTCCTGGGAGCCTTGTCGAACCTATAATATTTCCTGAGGTCCTCTCATCCTCTTGGTTTTTATTCTCTGCGAGATTTATCCCTGTTTGCTTTATTCACATGTTCATCATTTTAACGACCGTAAATTTATGAAAATTCTTATTTCAGTCGAGATTGTTGAAAACATCTACATTTTTATCAGTTGCCTGTTTTCGTTTAGAAATCAACAATCTACATAATAGGCTCCGTATCGAGTCAGTTACGTGTAGATATTGCTAGAAACTGTCGTAAATATTTCAGAATGACACCTTACCAGCAGGAGGGTTACTGTTTTCTTCATATCCATCTCTCTGTTCGCCGATTGATGTAAGTGCTAAAACAAACAAAGACAGCTCGCTTGTTCACTATTTCTATTCAAACACAATTAAAACAGAACGAATCTTATACCAATCTATATGACATAGAAAAACGACAAAAGAATAATATTGACAATGTGTGAAAACAGGAAATCATTCTTCTACACCTATGCGCCCTACATTTGTACATAGACTGACTATATCCCATGTCAAGCATTACTCGTGATATAAAAAACCCAATACATTGGCTGTGATTCATGTTAATTTGCAATAGAGCTCATTATGCTACACTTTCCTGCTATGCTTGAAATGTGTTAGATTTCCTATTTTGTCCATTGGTTATGCTTCTGTATTGTGTGTATCGTAGAAAAGGAGTGCAACATTCTGCACTGATCCCATTACAAACCAGTGCTGTTTGTTTTTATGTAAAGAGAACGACTCATACTACATTTTCACTCCAGATGACATACACGTTGCGCCATCCCATGATGTAACACGTATATCAGGTACATAGAAAACTACAGGTAAGATATAATCCCACGAATCTTCTGTTCTACACGAACCTTTGAAATAATATCTGAATAGGATACTACTTACGTTGGGATTCTTTGTTGTTTCCTGGAAATAATGAAAGACATATTAGATAGTAATCAGGTTTAGTGGTCTCATCCGAAGGCCCGCCTCTTACGACAAGCAAGGAATACTGACGACCCATTATAACCCAGAAATAGTGAAGTTCAGACTTACATAAAAGTACATTTTGAAAACATCTCTGTTTAAATCTGTAGATTTGTTTTAAATTAATCTCTTATTATTACCTCTCCTATGAATAAACAAGTGAACATAACGAAGTCATCAATCTTATAAACTCTTTAATAATTACATTAAGAGATAGCTAGATAATGATGCCTGGAAGCAGCAGAGATGGAATCAGATGCCTAGGAGGAGTAAGCATCCCCTGTTGACTGGTCATACCTGTCTGGAACGCTGTGTCTTACATGTAATCAGGTGAACGGAGTAATCCGTTGTCACCTTTTCTTATTTTCAGCAATGCAAACTCTGTCAAATTGAGTCGCTATCATAGCCCATATGTGGTAATGTATGACTGGTGAAACTCAGCTTTTTAGTAAAAAAAAAAAAAAAACACTCTTAGTTTTGAAAATCCACTTTTAGTTTTTAGTTTTGTCATCAAACAAAACCATAAAAACTTCTGATATGAGAATATATAAAGTTATTATATTGTGATAAACCTATATTTGCAATTGAAGATATCGTCTAAATGGCACATTGAACGTATTACCGTATTTAGGCGGTTTTAGGCGGAACACAAATTTAATGGATATCAGTTGATTTGTTGTATATTGCTCAACGTCCCGTTTGAGAATCTTTCATTCATATGTAGACCTCAAAATTGCTGATAAAGGGCTGCACATTTTTTTAGGCCTATGCTCTGCGCTTACTGCCTATGAGCAGGGAGGACTCTATTGTGCTACACCTGCTGTGACACGGGGCCTCGGTTTTTGCAGTCTCATTTCGCCTCATACGACAAGTAAGTGATACGGATGACCTATTCTAACCCGGATCCCCACTGGATTCATGATTATAGTGTTATACTACACACAGTTTCCCCATAAGTTACACGTAAATCGATAAATTAAATGTGAATACTTGATCTATTCAGTATAATTTTCGATGTCTTTAACTTTGCTCATTGTATGACATGAATGTTTACTATGTAATGTTAGTATGTTTACATCATGCATTTGTGTGTGTTTCATTTCTTACGTTAATGAAAGGATACACCTGAACAGATCATCATCAGTCACGTATTCATCATTTTTACGACCGTAAATTTATGAAAACTCTGATTTCAGTCAAGACTGTAGAAAACACTGTAATATCTACATTTTTGTCTGTAGTCTGTTTCCATTTAGAAATTATCAATCCACATAACACGCCCCGTATCGAGTCACTTACGTTTAGAAATTGCTAGAAATTGTCTAAAATATTTTAGAAATGACACCTTACCAGCAGTAGGGTTACCATTTTCTTCATATCCATCTCTCTGTTCGTCGATTGATATAAGTGCTAAAACAAACAAAGACAGTTTCCTTGTTTACTAATTCTATTCAAACACAATTAAAATAGAATAATTCTTATACCAACATATATGACATAGAGAAACGACAAAAACAATAATAATGACGTTGCGTGTAGATATTGAACAGGAAATTTATGCATCTACATTTGTTCATAGACTGACTATATCCAATGTCAAGCATTACTCATGATATATATAAACCAATACATTGGATGTAATTCATATTGATTTCCAATAGCGTCCATTATGCTACACTTTCCTTCTATGTTTAGAAATGTGTTGGATTTCCTATTTTGTCCACTGGTTATGATTCTGTATTGCGTGTATCGTAGTAGAGGAGTGCAGAATTCTTCACTGATCCCATTACAAACCAGTTATGTTTGTTTTTATGTAGAGAGAACGACTCATATTACGTTTTCACCACAGATGACATACACATTGCGTCATCCTATAATGCAACCCGTCTATCGGGTACATAGAAAACTACAGGTAAGATATAACCCTATGGATGTTCTGTTCTACACAAACTTTTGAAATAATATCTGAATAGGATACTACTTACGTTGGGATTCTACGTCGTTTCCTAGAAATAATGAAAAACATATTAGATAGTTATCAGGTTTAGTGGTCTCATCCGAAGGGCCGCCTCATTCGATCGCTTTTACGACAAGAAGGTAATACTCACGACCCATTATAACCAGGAAATTAGGAAAAAACGTCTTAGCAATTTCAGATTAACATATAATTACATTTTGAAAATATTGCCGTTTAAATCTCTTTTTAATATCTTATGTTACTTCTATAAATGAAGAAGTGAACATAACTTAGTGATAAATCTCATCAACTCTTTAATTAATGCATTAAGAGATAGCTAAATAATAATCCCCTGAAATAGCAGAGATGGAATCAGATAGATATATGGGAGGCATATTTCTGCCCTTGTATGCAAGGTGTTTTTCTAGAATTTACGGTAATTTTCAAACAATTTTAAGAGGCTTGGAAATATCTTATTGATTGTTTAAGGCTATAGACTAATTATAAATGTATGTAAGAAATGTTCTTAGATCAACTTACCCAGAAACCACATAAAAGACACGAACAGCATGTGTTTTAAGATAAGAAAATTGGTGTAAGTAATATACAGTCAACAACACATTTTTATGCCAAAACACACGCATATATATGTAGTGTATTTATTAATGTAAACTTTATTTAAAAATCAACCGAATTGTAAATATCAATGACTCCTTATCTTTTTTTACAAGTTTGTTTTAGTCATTGTTAGAATAATGATATTTGTACGAATTTCGTATCATGCAACAAAAATATGTATTGACGAACCGTTAATTACTGTCGGTTCTGCACTGATGTCGATATATCGCCACGCATACACATTGTTTGCAACTTATAGATGACGTAACATTGGTGAATGAAATGCACCTCAGATGTTCGCATTTAATAAAACATAGCGTTTGGTCAGAGAGGGAAGGACAATTAATGTCCGATTATAAAAATTCATTGTGTATGGGATATCTACATTAGGGTGTCTTATGGCGTTTTATAGTATTATAAGTATCGGTAACACGTGTAGCGCACTGTATGTCGTATAAATTACAGTAATCATATCAGAGATATGGTGAACCAAGTTTACATAGCTTTAGGCATTTCTACTGCAAACCTTTTCACTGATATTTAACATTTTAAAAACAAATATGTGTACCAAAGTAGTGGAATATCACCATTTGACATATGTAGATAATTTTTATTGTTTACAAATCAGAGTTATTTGCCTTTCTCCGATATGTACACGATTTAACACATGAAGATACTAGGATAGTTTAATATTGGCAATTTTACCGCAAGTGAGTCTCCATACTTTTGAAAGTCCTAAATATCAGAATGCGTGAGTTTTATTTTGTATGTACAAAGTAGAACATCAATATGTGTTTTTGTTTTTTAGTAATGTTAACAAACTATGAAAATTAATTGAAACATGTTTTTTTTTAAATGTTTTTCTCATTTTACGACATTCATGATGCCGGTACGATTTCAAACAAATGCAAGCTCGAAGATACGAGCACTGTACGATGTCGTATTTAGTCTATTCTAAAGGAAACCACAAATATACATGGGCGATTCGTTAGAAGTAAAAGGGCAGTTATAGATCAGACTGCATCCGAAATTCTCACAAGTGAGTGGCAGACAAAGAAATATACAGACAAGCAGGCTCGACCACTCACATAGTGACATAGCACATGTAGGTCTACAGTACTGTACAGTGTGTCAGACGAGAGGGGGAATGGAAAAATGTTAGCGATGTAGTACCGAATCAGAGGATGCTGATGTAGTATTGAATGAATTGGGAAGTTTTTCCATATGCAAGACATTTTTTTATGAAAATGAAATCTACAAACTAAGTAAATCTGTACCTAACTTGATATGCGATCTTCCCAAACCCGCCTAGTCGATCATTATGAGCGAATCTCGCTCCTAACGGTCAATGTATTATTATCGAAGCATCATTTTGACTAAAATTGTAATCTATATCATTGTTTTTAAAAATCGCAAAAGTATATCGCGAATTTAATTAATTAAAAAAATTCAAAGGGAAAATGGGGGGTCTCCCATCTAGAGAATTGTGGTGTGCCGTTCTTGTACACATTAGTTAATACAAAGGATAATTTTGTTGACTAAATATACATTATATAGATCTGTTTCTATTGAACTGATAGATCAATAACTTTTTCTAATTAGTTCTGGAAAATTAAATTGTTTTATCGAAAATTCATTTTAATCATTCCTTCAAAGTTTAATTGTCAAAAAAGTTTTAATATTGATAAAAATTGTTTCTTATAGGGTAATGAAAATGCACATAATAAAAAGAACCATGATTAAAATTTCAGCATATATTTTATAAACAGTAATTTATGCCGAATCAAAAATTCATATATAACATTTTGGATAAGAAATTCTTTTAAAGTAACAGTTTGTTGATCAAGGCATCGAAAATAATCCTTCTCGAGACAAAAATTGGAGTTAAATAGTTGAAGATGGTGCATTAACAGTCTGGTGGTACACCTAATAGTATCTTCTGTTCTGTTATTTAAAATAATTTACAGTGTTGATAGAAATTGATTTCAAATGCTTGCTTTTTAGCTGCATCCATTTGGTAACCACAGTGAGATGAAAGAGTCATAGTGTCATCATATGAGGAACCATACCAGGAAGTGCACATTTCTTCCTCATGGCCACATGGAAGTTGCCTGTTAAAACTGGTTTCTGGATAATATCTCAAGTAATTTGTATTCTACTACAACCAGATTTGGACAGATGGATACGCATAAAGAACGAAAATTATCTCTCAATTTTGGGGTAATATGGTAAAAGATGAAGGTCACAGTGCATGAAAATTAGAAAATGCTGATGCGGGGGCATATGTTTTCCACATTCTTTAATTATAAATATGTTAGTATTGTATATCTGTATAGATTTTTCATGTTTTCTGACTATTTATCATATAATGAAATAAATATATAGAATTTCTCAATATGAATTAGAGAATATACATTTTTTTAGAATGTATGCCAGTGTTAGAAGGGGGTTGGGGACACAAAATGGTTCAAATCTTTGTTTCAATGTACACTACCCCACATTTTTTAATATCTAAATTACGGGAAAATATGATTAAAATCTACATTAGTAATTTCAGAAAAAGTTTGATATACAGATAATCTCCCTAAGTTGAATTTTTTTTATGAAATAGGTCTTTAACTTTGTATGAAATTTTCTCCAATTATGTTAATTGATCTAGGATTTTTTGTAGAATTGGTGATATATTTTTTAATAAAAGTGATGGAAATAATAAATTATGCTTAATTTTCATAAAATAAAAGAAAGCCAAGATTATTCTGTCCTTACTATTTGTTTTATAATGTGTTTCTTTTGAAAATTGATGATTTTCAAGAAAAAAAAATAGTCTCAGCAAAGGGGCAACTTTGAGGAGCTGTAATTTGTTTTTAAGTCCGCACTAACATACTCTTTTTTATGTTTTAAATGTCTTTCTGATCAAGATGTATCAGTTAAGATGGTTTATCCAAAAAGATTGATACTTCTGAAAAAACTCAAACCAGGAGAGAACACCCTTAATGAAAACATAAACCTGAACAGATCTTCATCATTCACGTATTCATCAATTATACGACCGTAAATTTATGAAAACTCTAATTTCAGTCGAGACTGTTAAAAACTCTGGAACATCTACATTTTTGGCTGTAGTCTATTTCCGTTTAGAAATGATAAATCCACATACCACGTTTCGTATCGCGTGACTTAAGTGTCGAAATTGTCGAAAATATTGTAGAAATGACACCTTACCAGCAGGAGGGTTACTATTTTCTTCATATCCAGCTCTCCGTTCGTCGATTGATGTAAGTGCTAAAACAAACAAAGACAGCTCACTTATTCACTAATTCTATTCACACACAATTAAAACAGAACGAATCTTATATTAATATATATGACATAGAAAACGACAAAAAATGATATTGACGTTGTGTGTAAATAGTGAAAACAGGAAATCGTTCTTCTACATCTATGCGTCTACATTTGTACATAGACTGACTATATCCAATGTCAATCATTACTCGTGATATAAAAAACCAATACATTGGCTGTAGTTCATGTTGATTTGCAATAGAGATCATTATGCTACACTTTCCTGTTATGTTTGAAATGTGTTGGATTTCCTATTTTGTCCACTGGTTATGATTCTGTATTGCGTGTATCGTAGAAGAGGGGCACAACATTCTGCACTGATCTCATTACAAACCAGTGATGTTTGTTTTTATGCAGAGATAACGACTCATACTACGTTTTCACCACAGATCAAATACATTTTGCTCCATCCTATGATGCAACCCGTCTATTAGAAAACTACAGGTAAGATATAACTCTATTGATCTTTTGTTCCACACAAACCTTTCAAATAATATCTGAATAGGATACTACTTACGTTGGGATTCTTCGTCGTTTCCTAAAAAATAATGAAAAACATATTAGATAATTATCAGGTTTAGTGGTCTCATCCGAAGGACCGCCTCTTACGTCAAGCAAGGAATACTGACGACCTGTTGTAACCCGGAAATAGTGAAAAAAACGCCCAGCAAGTTCAAACTTACATAGTTATTTTGGATTTCAAACATTTCGGTTGAGCATCACTGAAGAGACATTATTTGTCGAAATGCGCATCTGGTGCATCAAAATTGGTACCGTATAAGTTTTACATAGAATTACATTTTTGAAAATATTACTGTTTAAATCTGTATATATTTTTAAATATCTTATATTACTTCTCCTATAAATGAACAAGTGAACATATCGCAGTGATAAATCTCACCATCTCTTTAATAAATACATCAAGAGATAGCTAAATAATAATCCCTTGAAATAGCAGAGATGGAATCAAATAGCAGGCATATTTCTGCCCTTGTATGCAAGGTATTTTTATATAATTTATATCTGCATGCAATATAACTATGTTGACATGCAAGAAAAATAATGTTCAAGAGGACTGTCTTTAAATGTTTTCTGTAACAAAATATTAAATCATTTTGAAATATTGTAATTTCAATCAAACATTTTTAAGTGGCTTTTAAAGATCTTATTGATTGTTTAAGGCTACAGATCAAATATATTTTAGAAATGTTCTTAAATCAACTTACCCAGAAACCACATAAAAGACGCAAACAACATATATTTTAAGATAAGAAAATTGATTTAAGCAATATACAGTCAACAACAAACTTTTGTGTAAAAACAAACACATATATATGTAGTGCATTTATTAATGAAAATCTATTTAAAAATCAATCGAACTGTAAATATCAATGACTTCTTATCTTTTTTAACAAGTTTGTTTTAGTCATTGTTAGAATAATGATATTTGTACGAATTTCGTATCATGTAATAAAAATGTGTATTCAAGAACCGTTCATTTCCTTTGGGTCTGCACCAATGTTGATGTATCGTCACGCATACACATTGTTTGCAATTTATAGATGACGCAGGATTGGTGAACGACATGCACCTCAGATTCTTTCGCATTTAATAAAAACATAGCGGTTGATCAAGACGGAAGGAGAATTGATGTCCGATCATAGAAATTCCTTGTGTATGCGATATTACCTACACTAGGGTGTTCTAGGGCGTTTTATAATAGTACAAGTATGCTTTACACATGAAGTACACTGTATGTCGTATGAGTTAATCATGCAAGGGATTTGGTGAACCAAGTTTACGTAGCTTTATACATTTATTCGGTAAACTTTTTGACTGATATTTAACATTTCAAGAACAAATATGTGAACAAAATATTGAAATATCACCATATCGCATATGTAGATATTGTTTACTTGTTTACATATTATAGTTATGTCCCTTTGTTCAATGTGTACACGATTTAACACATGACCATAATTGGCACGTGATTTTATGATATTCTTATTAGCTAGTCACATGTATACATGTTTCGTTTTCCTTTCAATCACTGTAAAATATGAGTATTTGATATATCGTTTTATGCAAAAAAAAAAAAAATTCCTGATTTATACAAGCAATGTACACAAATGGTAATTTAGTAAAAGAAAAAAATATAAGAAATGAACAGCACTTTTGAGCTGTTCATGGTCAATATGATTAACAGAATTTGCCTCAAATCCAAATCCGTTCAAATTGACCATGCACAGCTCAAAAGTGCAGTTCATTTCTTAGATGATATTCTTCTTGGCTAGTCACACATACATGCTACCTTTATTTTCCCTTCAATCCCTGTACAATATGAGTATTTGATAGGCGGTATTTGATTGGTGGTATTTGATTGGTGGTACATGTATTTGATTGGTGGTATTAGATAGGTGGTATTTGATAGGCGGTATTTGATTGGTGGTATTTGATTGGTGGTATTTGACACCGCCATCAGTTTTTTCCTACGTTTGTAGTGTAAAGTTCTTCCAATCTATTAAGTCATAACTAGTTTGTACATTTCTATGTTGTAAAATACTCTTTTATGATAATACAATTTCTGCTGTGTGTTCATATGTTTATACAATTTCGAATTATATTGTTGTATGTAGTTTTAGGTACATTTTAGTAGTTATGTGATCTTTTATACATGACTGGTTGTTGATCAAAGTCTACTTCATCTGTAAATTATATTTTCAACATCATTGTAATATTTTGTTGTGTTTAGCTGAGAAGGAGACATAAATTATGATATAACACACAATTTCCTCTCAAGTTACGTGTAAATCGATTAATTGACCGTGAATACTTCATCTAGTCCGTATGCTTTTCAATGTCTTTAACTTTGCTCATCAAGTGTTATAAAATTCTACTATGAAAAGTGATGACAACGAACAGTGATCAATTTCATGCAAGGCGAAGATAACGAACAGTGATCAATCTCATAACTCCTATAAGCAATACAAAATAGATAGTTGGGCAAACACGGACCCCTGGACACACCAGAGGCGGGATCAGGTGCCTAGGAGGAGTAAACATCCCCTGTTGACCGGTCACACCCGCTGTGAGCCCCATATCCTGATCAGGTAAACGGAGTTATCCGCAGTCAAAATCAGTGTGCCAAGAACGGCTTAACAATCGGTATGAAACACGTCAGACAGCATTTGACCCAATGCGAGGTTGTATTGACGAACTAGATCGTTATAACGACAATAGAATTTCCGAAATGCTGACTTCAATCGAGACTGTTGAAATCCCTGTACCATCAACTTGTTTGTCAGTAGCTGATCTCGATTTAAAAACTGACTATACCCAGAACAAGCTCTTGCATATCGAATCAGTTGAGATATATAAACACCATATGCAGGTGATAATGGAATATTGCTACATAAATGTGGGAAGTTGACGATGGAGAAGCTGAAAGCATTCCGTTTGTCATACAGTTGAGTTGTTAGTTTGCCGTTAATGTCTACTTTCAATAAAATATCTAAGTATGAAGCAGAAGTGGACGACTCTGTGGTGTCCTTTATTTCGAGCTCACAGGGATATATCAAATCGACATATGAATGAAAGCTATCATTGTTAATAGACAAAACGTCATCGATATATCTAAAAGTCGAATTGAAGGTCACAGCGAGAGATTTTTTCTTCTCACGTAGAAGTTTTTGAATAAATTCTGCTTCATATGAATATAAAAACTGGTCAGCTAACAAAGGAGCACAATTCGTGCCCATGGGAATTCCAACAGACTGTTGGAAGACCTGATCACCAAAGACCACGAAGATATTGTCAATGAGGAACTCTAGCATATTTTTTATTTCAACTTCAGAGTACTTGTGCGTGGAATCAGAGTGGTGTTTAACAAAGTAAGTTTTTGAAAACTGATCACTAGATATGAATATTTCCGTTTTTGTTGAAGAAGCAACTGTCTATGATGTCAAAAAGTCTAGTCTTTAATTTATCGTGAGGAATGGTCGTGTATAGTGTTGAAAAGTCATAGGTTTTAATGCTATTGATTTGGGAAAAATTCTGTGATTTCAAGTTTACTAAAAGTTCTTTAGAATTTTTTAGAATCCACATTTGTTTGTTTATAATTAAAAAGTTTGGATGCAATAGTAGAAGTATAGCTGTAGGAAATACAGGGTGTAAACATGAACTTGAAATAAGTTGGAATACACGACTGAACCCTTTTATGACGAAGAATGTTGCTTATGTTGACCGCATATATTCCTTTGTAAATTTGAGCTTAAGGAACTGACGGCATGATTTGGAAGGAATATCATTCATGGTCCGTGCTGCTTTATAGAGCCTGTGGTAGGCAACATCCATAATCATAGAGTTAAGTCTATATTCAAGTGTTGAAAAATCCAAGTATAGACTAGCCATAGCTTCTTCAAATAACGTATGTAAAACCCTCAATGGAATAGAGTAAAGTTTTATACGAATATGATGTGGACCCAATTGTCTGTTGACGTGAGGCAAAAGTGAATCAAATGTGACATCATTTATACTTGGTCTTTTATATGAACGATGTCCGTGACAGCTTTTTCGTCTTTGGGTATTGGGAAAGAGTCCCATCACATTAACGTTATTTCCTTGTGGACTAGTCAAATTTCCCACATCATATACATTATCATTGCATCCATATGGAAATGCAGTGCCTAGGGTCCTGATCCAGTGATCTTCTCGTTGTCTACGAAAAGGGGTGCTTAATGTAGGATTGTTTGTGTGATGGTAACTTTTTTTTCTAAAATCCTTACCCTCATGAACAAGATGGAGTGGTCCGGTGCATTAAAATGCTTGTAAAGAAGTTGGTTACCACCATTATTAATTTGAAAGCTGTGCCCCGATATTCTTTTATTAAGTGAACCCTTGGTTTCTCCCACATAAATTAAGCCACACAGGTTACACTCAATAGCGTAGACAACGTTAGAAGATTTACAAGTCAGATTATCAAACGTTTTGGTACAGAAACTACGTCCAGTTAAATTACTACTAAATGAATTTTTAGTGATCAGTATATCACAAGTTTTGCAATTTTTTGCATAACATTTTGAGATTGAACACATAAGGTCTGAAAAGGAATTATCAAATATATATCTCTTAAAGGAACATAACAGTCTTTAATTTGGGTATAAGAATTTTGGTTTCTGTACCAAAGCTGACAATCTGACGATTGTACATACGACAAATCTTTGATATCTCGAAGGATAATTCGAGGGACACCAACCGATCTGTAGGAGCCTGTTTCCCTTATAGACTCCACAGAGTGACACCTTTTTATACTGGACGACGTGTCAACCAGTATTGTTTCGTTATTGTGTATATTCATGAAGGAACATATATCGAGCGACAAGTATCCTCGGGGACAGACTGTCCACCAGCAGAGATACAAACTCGATGGTTAAATGCAAGGTGAAGATAACGAACAGTGATCATTAACTCCCATAAACAATACAAAATAGAGAGTTGGGCAAACATGGATCCCTGGATATACCAGTGGTGGGATCAAGTGTTAAGGGAAGTAAGCATCCCCTGTCGACCGGTCACACCCATCGTGAGCCCTATATCTTGATAAGGTAAACGGAGTTATCCGTAGCCAAAATCAGTGTACTAAAAACGGCCTAACCTTCGACACTATTTGATATCAGTATGTTTACATCATGACCGCCGCAGTGGTATATAAGTACATGTATAGATGTCGCCCCGCATGCGGGAAGTCGGGACTCGAATCCCGCTCGCCACAGACTTCGGTCGTTTAAACGGGTAGTGACAGTTCATCGCCAAAATGCTCGGCATCAAGTGTGAATGTCAAGGGTCCTCGGAGATATCTTTCAAGACGGATGGCCCAAGTCACAGTGGGTGTGGTACGCTAAAGAACCCTGATTGCTTAATGGCTGTGAGCGCTGAGCATAGGCCTAAATTTGAAGCCCTTTATCGGTCTTGGTGACGTCTTCATATCAGTGAAAATTTTCGAGAGGGAATTTAAACAAGATACAATTAATCAATTTACATCACGAATCTTTGTATGTTTCATTTCTTATGTTGATGAAAAAATAAACCTTAACAGATCATCATCAGTTGGACTGTTTTAAAACAAGTGACCAGGACCGCCACATTACCAGTGTACTAAAAGGAGGAAATAAAAATCAGGCATTTTTCATACCGATTATTTCGCCAATCTTGGCACACTGATTTTGACTACGGATTACTCCCGTTTACCTGATCAAAATATAGGGCTTACGTCAGGTGTGACCGGTCGAGAGGAGATGCTTACTCCTCTGGGCACCAGCTCCCACCTTAGGTATATCAAGGGATCAGTGTTTACCCAACTCTCTACTTTCTATTCCTTATAGAACTGATGAAATTGACCACTGTTCTTTATCTTTACCTTTTCACACCTTTCACACACAGACAAACATATACACACGCACGCACGTGTGCAAGTATACATGCGTACGTGTGTGTGCGTATGTGTACAGCTAATAAGAAGTTCCAGCACTTATGTTCATGCTAAATCTTAGGAGTAATGAGTATGTATATAATGACGCAAGAGTATGAAATAATTATAAAATCAATTTTTGAATGACTGATCTTAAGACCTGTATATCTATGAGTCACCTGACGTTTTGTGATTACAAATTAATTGAATGTCTTTGGAAGGTTTGATGATTATATTATCAAAACTATACCATAATTTCATTTATTATCTAACTATTGGTCATCAAATCATTGACTGAAGTTAAATTCCATTTTATTATGACTGTGATGACCTACACCTTGTTTTTAAGCGTTCTAACAACTTAACATTGCAGTTTTGCCATTAACTCATTTAGCTGTTTTAGTGAAATCCACTTTTAATTCGTTTCAGTTTTTAACATGATTATTTCCATACACTATGGCGATAGTCGTTACTTTTAGTAGTGATAGTAGTATTAGTATTATCATTGGTAGTAGTAGTAGTAGTAGTATTAATAATAATAATAGTAGTAATAGTAGTAGTAGTAGTAGTAGTAGTAGTAGTAGAAGTAGTAGTAGTAGTAGTAGTAGTAGTAGTAGTAGTAGAAGTAGTAGTAGTAGTAGTAGTTATTGTTGTTGTTGTTGTTATTAATAAATATAGCATTAGTAATTGAGTTATACAATTCGAAAGTTTGTGTTACCTTTCTCAGTTTGTTGATTTCTCCTTCTCCACCTTCTGTAGACAACGCACACTAAAATCAGCAGGGCTGTGATAACAAACACTTCGGCTAACACAGCTCCCACAACTGCCCCTACATCAGGTACATCTTCTCTGGATGTGGTTGTGTTGTAGAGAGTATTCACAGTTGTGTTAGAGAAGCCCGAGTAGGTGGATGCAGTGTCCATTATGTCGTTGGTAGTGAATGTTGTGGTCCTATCATCATAAACATGAAGATTAGAAAACAAGTTAACATGTACATGTATTACAAAATGAAAAGAATACATCGCTATCAGCTGCTGACTTACAGATTTGGGCATGATGGATCAGCAAGAAAACACTGGCTCTCTGTGTTGATATTCAGACAGGCGGGATCTACACACACAGAACATGTTAAACTCATATCGAAATATATTTTATTCAACCATCACTGTTAAGGTTATAATGATAAACAATTTCTTACATTTGTATATATCATTGGCAAGGTACGGCTTACTCGGACAACCATTGATGAAGTGTTGACATTTGCTGTAGTACAACTGGCCCCATTCTGTCTCCAAACAATAACCTTTACAAGAAAATAAAGATAACGAGCAGTGACCAATCTCATCAGTAATATAAAGAATACAAAATTGAGATGAGGGAAACCCCGGACCCCTGGACATGCCTAGCCTCAAGACCATAGCCTGAGAATAGACTTAAGTCTAAATTTCAAATCTAGGGAGAGGGCTAAAATACAATACGTACAAAAACACCAGAGATATGGGTGCGGACAGACAGACCAAGCAAAACCTGTGTACTCCTATATAAGAGGGTGTACAATGAAATAACTTTTGTGTAATCTATCCCAAAAAGGTCAATAAGGTATTAGCGGGCGACAATTTAGGACGGGTGATGATTTGGGGTGTACAATAGTACATCCCAAAATCGTCGCCCCTAATGATAGTGCAATCTTGTCCGAAATCGACACTGGGGCGACGATTTGGGATGCGGCCACGATTTGGGGCGTAACAGATTGTCCTGCTGCCCAATCCTATTTATTTTTTAATAAAATATTGTTTTAAAAAAATTCAAATGCAGGTAACTTTTGAAGTAATTTTTATAAACACATACAATTTTCAGTATATATTTGCAGTTGAATATTTTATAAACCCGAAGTTGTTTTAAACATCTGTGCAAGAATAATAAGTAATCAACATTTTGACTTAAGTATATTCTAATGTATGGTCTGTGGGCCAGAAGTGGGAGCAGGTGCTTAGGAGGAGTAAGCATCCTTTTTTGATGGGTCGCGCCCGCCAAGAGTCCCATATTTTTATCTGTATCTTAATATTTGGAAATTTTATTAATCATAGTTGAAGATAACGAACAAATAATCCCCAAAAACAATACAAAAACAAAAACAAGGCAAACACGGATCATGGACATAACAGAGTTCGGATCGGGTTTCTAAGAGGAGTAAGCGTCCCATGTTGACCGCCCCCCCCCCCCCCCCCCCCCCCCCCCCGCCGAGCCCTACATGTATATATTAAACTGGTAAAGGAAGAAAGTCGTAGCCAAAATTAGTGTGTAAAGAACGATATAACAATAGGATGCATTTTTCAGAGTGCAGCGCGAGTTATTTTCCCCTGAATATAGGGAGGTACAACATGTAGTGGTACTCAATTTATTGTGTCATAATAATGAATACGCAGAGGATTTGCTATTTCTCAATGTAATCAATTGTCAATAAAGTTTGTAAACATTAATTGTAATTGCTGACAAATAATAGGTCTGTACAAAAACCTCAGTCATTGATGACGTTTATGTGTCCCGTGTTTGATTTTTCGTAGTCCTCGGCCTCTTTAATTCAGTTTAGGGATGTTTATAGCATGTCAGCAATTCATCATTATTACGTTCTTTTAATATTTTCGACGACCAAAAACACAATGAATATGCTGGAAATTACATTTGCATCCAACACATGTATTAATTAACTTGTACTCATTTCATACCGCGGAAAAAATGTACACCAGGTGTCAATGAACGGAATGTGCATCTAATCCGTATCTCACATGTAATTTTTCTGTTGAAAGACATTGTATGTCTTTTAACATAAGTGTGCGATTCAATCTTTTGAAAATTAACGTTGTGTACTTTTTCTGTTATCATTATATGCTAAGTTGATTATTTTAACAAGCATTTCGAAATGTCTATTATTTATCTATTTAGTTTTACAGATTATTCATGAAATATATTGCAGTGATTGTTTCATAAATTGGACAGAATTAACCATCAAATACTGGATCGGTCTATATACCCCCTCCCATTCCTTTCAATGTGACGAAATCATAATGTATAATCTAAATAGTGTTCTTCGTAAAATCGAAGAAACACCTTTTTTTATTATTTAAGAGGTATGACACAACCTGTTAAAATTCAGCCAATAATAAAGATTTTTATACCGTAAGCTTTACAATGCAATTAGCATGAAACACATCAGACATCATTTGACCCAATAACATGTTGTATTTGCAAATGAAATCATTATAACCACTATATTAATCTAATTTATTGAATTAGAGTTACCTAGCAAATATCTAAAACCGTTGTTTTCATGTGACATTTGTATCATGATATCTATATTTTAATCTGTTATACCTTGAATGACTTTTTGCACATCCGTCGGTGATGTACCTCATTTCTCTGAATGTTGAATATTATTATACAACTTGGGGATGACCCACAGTTGTAAATGTTCATTAATCGCTGTTAGTGGAGTGTTATCAATGTAACTACTGACGACTTCACTATCTCATACATTGGTATTGATTTTAAATAAAACATGACTCAGAAGATAAAGAAAAGCAAACAACAAAGATAAATGAAATGCGTAAGAAAACTGAAGGAGGGGTCGCTGGACAAGTGTTATGGAAGGAATAAGGGTTCCTGAGTACTAAGGAAAAAATGAACTCATTCGAAAACGGATGGGGATGTTGCGGGAGGTACATAAAATTGACAACAGTTTAAAATGTAATATCTAATATCTCACCGTCTACTATAAACGGAATGCCTCCTTTATAACAGAATTCCACAAGTCCAGTCTTCTTGGAGTTAGGAAGACATTCATACTGGTCATTTCCAAACCCGTCTTTACTACAGTTTAGTCTCGCTGATGCCGCGAGGACTTCTGTAAGGTTTGTTGGGCACGATTCGACAATGCCACTCATAACTGAAACGAAAATTAAATATATTGGTTACATATATTCATATTCCTATTTCCGCAGGAACGATTTTTCATTTTATTAGCTTTTCTTGGAAACCATCAATATGTTTTCTCCTATTTGGTGTATACTATAGGAAATGGAGAGAGAGAGAGAGAGAGAGAGAGAGAGAGAGAGAGAGAGAGAGAGAGAGAGACGGACAGACAGAGAGGAGATTCGGAGACCCATAGGTCACTTACAGTTCTATGTTCAAAACGAAAGTGGATGTCTTATTTGAATAACTTTTTGTTGAATTCTACATTTGTAGAGGTTTATATTTTGAGATACCAAATTCAATATATATTTCCCTTACCTGTAAATGTTCATGAAATGACAGCATTTTAACAAATGAATGTAAATTGATCTTTGGGCGTCCTCGTTTTCAAACCGTACATGTCGATAACACGGGCAAAGTAAACATTATTAATGCGCTGCTTTATCAGATATTTCATTCAGGTAATAGTGCAGATTGCCAGGCCCTGGCTATGGGTGTTACTAAAATACAGAACGGAGAAAGAAACGGAAAATAGTGTACGCAATAATGTTTTGAGAAGGTCAACATTTTGGAAAATGAAAAAGCTTATTATGAACAAGGGAAGCAGATATTACAGAGAGAACGGGAAATAAATAATCCATAGAATCCATCGTTTCATATACTCCATACTAATGCATATCTATTTCAAAACCATTGACTTACCATGAAAAATATTAAGCAATCGCCTGTGGAAACCATCGTTTTTTTCCATTTTCCAGCTTTGCCATTTCCTGCCCCATACCCCCCCCCCCCGGGTGTAACAGTATGTTGTTTCACAAATAAAGAAAAAAAGAATAACATACGGGGAAAAAAGAACAATAATCTTTGCCCTTTCTAATTTTATATCCAATTAAATTATATCCCCCCTCAAAAAAAAAAAAAAAAAAAAAAAAAAAAAAAAAACACCAAAAAACCCAACATTGTAAAAGATACGATAATTTTATTTCAACAATTTTTCGCAAACAAAGACGTTTTAAATCGACCTTGCTTTTATTTCAACTCGATATTTTTAAGATAATATAATTTGAATTCAGTTCTACACCTATAAAATACACATTTACATGTATGTATCATATCAAATTTGAAAGCGAACGAATGCAGTGTGTATAAAAGGTTTACCTCATTTGGGATGGATTTCTGCGGAAGTCCGTACTTGCGGATTAGTGTTGAACTGGAAGAGATACTGAAAGAAATATTGAAACAGAACCAATGAAAACTGAGGTATACTATCTAAAGTAAAGAATTAATAGATTTACTTCATCATACATGTATATGAAACATCTAAAAGGCTAACAGAGAACTTAATGGGATTAAAAGGTCATCTCATTATTAATCTAACTAATAAAATACAAATATTTAGTTTAGAATAAAATGCCAGAAGTCCTCCCTATTTAGGAGTGGAGTGCTGCGGTCAATAACCAACACTTTATGAAAATGATAAATCAAACACAAGATGTTTAACTTGTTGACTTAATAAGCTCTTGAATTATTATAATTATTGTTTTAAACATAATACACTCCCTGTTGTAGGTACACACATACACGGTATTATGTGTAAAAACATGTACAAGAGATGTTTCCCACCAAGGTGTATGGCGTGTAAAACTTTTCTATATTCGATACTATTATGATGTATGTTCAATATATTGTGATGTATGTTCAAGATCTTGTAATGTATGTTCAATATCTTATGATGTATGTTCAATATCTTATGATGTATGTTCAATATCTTGTGAAGTATATTACATATCTTGTGATGTATGTTAAATATCTTGTGATGTATGTTCAATAATCTTGTGATGTATGTTTAATATCTTGTGATGTATATTCTATATCTTGTGATGTATGTTAAATATCTTGTGATGTATATTCTATAATCTTGTGATGCATGTTCGACAATCTTGTGATGTAGGTGCAATAACTGCATTGTGGGTAATATGACACAACAGCGTTTTGTTACAGTAAGGACAATTTTCATCGGTTGGAAATAGCGAAAGTATGCGGCGATGCAAGAATAACGTAATTCTTCTTTAAAGTTAATGATATTAAATTGAAACTGAATGAAGCAGGAAACCCTTCGCTAAAATTGTACATTTCATTATCCTAGAGTATGGTTATCAATTGTCATAGTGATTTTAAAAATGCCTTTATCATTTGACGGATTTATTTAATTATTCCGATATTATATAAAATGAAACAGATACATATGAAACTTTGACAACAGCTCAAAGTATGCATATGGAGAGAAACAGTAGGGCATAAACCAAACTTTTTAATTTAACACCACCCTCTCTCCGAGTTCTGACTCTAGGATCACAGGCCCCTGAAATATGAATACTACCCCCTCCCTTTTATAATCTTTTTTTTTTTTTTTTGCTGCGATGATTTCTCTGAAATGTGTATACCGGTAGAAGGCCAATTTGTATAGCTTACAAAAAAAGGGTGAAACGATTACATAAATCGAAAGAAGGATGAGATTAACATGGAATCAACACATTTTGGATAAATCATTACTGCAAAAATAACAGGGGGGGGGGGGGGGGGGGTAAACAGTATCCATACTTCAGGTGCTTTTGTCTTTGACAAGTCCTAAGAAGTCATACGGTGTTATGTTTAACATACTAGTGTATCATATTGCGTATCACCGGATACTTTCGTTGTTTCCAACCAATGAAAATCGTCCTTACTTTAATAGTACGCTGTTGCATCATATTACCCATAATGTAACTATTGCACATACATCACAAGATTATCGAACATACATCACAAGATTATCGAATATACATCACAATATATTGAACATACATCACAAGATATTGAATATTCATCACAAGATTATCGAATATACATCACAAGATATTGAACATACATCACAAGATACTGAACATACATCACAATATATTGAACATCACAATATATTGAACATACATCACAATATATTGAACATCCATAGAGGGGCTTTAAACCACATGTGTTCTTTCTATTCTCTACCCATAGTTGTCACTGCTAACCATAGGCGCTTGAGTCAAGGATACTGCACTATAACTTACATGTGTATATGTACACAATTGAGGAAATTCGAAACTCGAATGAATATTTCTCTCTGATCTATGTGTTGTCTTTAACATTTTTTTTCATGTTCACAAAGCTTAAATACACGTGTCATTATCACATAACACTAATTTATCCACGTTTTAAAAAATGTCTTATCCCACTGATTCAGAATATATAACAAGGCTTGCAACCCAATCTATCCATTTCCGTACCCCATGAGACACTGTGTAGAAACGGACTAGGGTAAAGTACGTTACCCTAGTCCAAAATGGCGACACGCAGCCAAATACGCTTCCACCACAGGGGCTCCTCGCGAAATGTTTGTCTTATTAAAATTTGACATCGTCTGTTCTATATTTACACAAGGGAGGAATCCAGAATCCTAAAAATCGCTACCTCAAAGGATTCGACCCACAAACCATGAGATATGGCCTAGTCTTAAACATGATTGATTTTTATATGAAATATTACCCAGGATCTGTGCTATTTGTTATCGTTTATCTTTTCTTTTTATATCCCATAGTATTAAAATACCATGTCTTCAAAATTAGGGTGTTTTATTCTCACTATCTTCAATGTAACGTCAAAGTTATGCAACTGCTTATCAGTATATATGTGATATACATATATACAGCGTCTCACATATATAAAGTAATTAAACAGCACATTATGTATATAATAATTGAAGATTATCTCTAATAACTTTTTAAAATAAATTAATATCTGCTACCGTTTCGAATTACGCTTTAAAATTACCCGACAAGTAGGGAAACAAATTAAAAGGATACCGCGCTATGAAGCGCTTCCTGCTTGCCCGAATTTTTTTCCACAGGTAACATGTGAACGCAGCTGATTGGGGAGTGGATAAAAAGATGTTTCAAGATTTGGCATTTTTTTCAATTGGACCTACCCATGAGGCTCTGAGGGAGCTATGACAAAAAAATTTACAATTTACATTCCACTTATCTTAAAGAAGCTTTACAACAAACATGGAAACAATTGGCCTTCCATTTTTCAAGAAATTAAAATGTCAAATTGGTAATGGACGACGCTTGACGGTGGAGGAAGAATGATAACCTAGGTCACCTAAATGATTCAGGTAACATAACAAATATCAAAGTGTGAGGAAGGGGCTCAATGGGTAAATTAAAGAATTAGTTCGAGCAATTTATAAAAATATTCATAACATGAAAAGTACCCCCTCCCAGCAATATAATATGTACCTGCTTTGTAAAGTTTCTCAGCACCCACTGTCAATTCTAAATGGTGATAATTACAAATCCAGTTTCTTACATTTTGGACAAAACCATTCCCCATTTTGTAGTTCAGGATCATCTTGATCAATATAAAGGCAGTTAAAATGATGTCATGTATCACATGACTCACAGCATACAACTTCAGATATACAATCTTTCTCAAAAATACCACATGGCCACTTCACAGTTTTACATTTTTTAGCAATAGATTTTCCCTTTGATGAACAAATCCTCTTCCGACGTTTCTGTCCAGATTTATTTGACCTTGATCGAGGTGTAACCATAGTTATGGTCTGTTCCGATTCCTGCAAATTTTCACTTGGTTGCACGTTAGACTTGGTTTTCTCATCACCCACTGATGATGTTGATTTAGATGAGCAAATCTTCTTCCTTCCCTTTTGACCTGGTTTGTCTGCACTTGCTGAAGTTAATGGTTGGGTAACCACAGCAACTCGTTCCTTCGATTGTGTACAAGTGATGCTATAGCTGGTACTTCCAGTTTCTGTATGGGTATCTGATGAAGTTGTACTTGGAGATGCCTCAAGGGCACTCGGATTCATCATTTCATCACAACTCAGAATAGTATCCTTAAGAATGTTTGACAATGCAGTTTTTGTTTTAAATTGAGAACTGTGAATGTCATATACCTTGCATAACAAAACTAATTCCCTTTTCTATAATTAACTGCAAAGAGTGAATGAACTACTACTTTCCAACAAACTTTAAAGGTAATGATGGGTAGAATTTTTTCCAGCAGATTTATCGGAAACGCACTTTTGAAAGGTCAATTTACCTGATTACTCTGATTTCCTTTTTTTTTTTTTGGCGGAACTTTTTTTTTTCGGTGTGCTTGTTCTGTTTCAGCTGTAAAACGTTGATTGCACTCCCGCATGAACTGATTAGAAGACATTCTCGGATATTTTGACAAAACCTCATTGAAAATAGATGATACTATGTTAAATATTTCATACACATCAGTAAACAAACTCCTCCATTTCTCCTGAATGTACTCTGACTCATTTATCTCAGCTGAGATAAAGCATATAAGTTAGTTGTGTACAGATTCAGGTTTTGAAGTGTCTCAAGATCTCTTTTTTTCTTATTCAGTTCAATGAAGAATTCAAAACAGTCAGCAGTCACATTAGTCAGTCATTATTAGTCAGTCCATGACGTACATTTTGTCTCCTCTGAATTTTCATCAGAGAAGAAATTTCTACTGTCTTTTCTATGATTTCCCCTTCTGTAACAACCAATTCCTCCAAGCATGGTATTTCATTATCAGTTAAGTTTACTTTTTTCTATTATTATGTTTGTACGAATTCCTTTGACAATTTCTTTCTTTCTGTGTTTCAATGATCCAATTCAGTATCCAGGTTTGTATCTGATTTTGGCTCTCCCCGCATCCGAGGACTTGTAATGTTTTCCCTCTAGGATCACATTTCTATTCCTTTGAATAATTTCCTGGGTTCTTTCTTGTAATATCCTCTTCCTCAGTTCTTCCGCAATGCTGTATGCAGCCCTGAAGTGTCTGCTAGAAATGTCAATTCTATCAAACAGCTTTTCTATAAGAATTTTATAAGAGTCTCTGCCGATGAACTGTGTCACCTCCTGTTGAAATTCTTTGTCTTCAAGCACAGTGTTCTTAAGGTAAGGTTTGTAACAACAGGGAAATAACTCTGGATATACCTCAGTGCAGTTCGCGCTTTATGACGTCATAATGAAAAAAGCATCACATCATAGTTGAATCGAGGGAAAATGTCATGATATTTACTTGTTATCTACTACCGCTGTCCAGTGTCAAGTGGCGTATGTGTAACCCTCTATGACAAAATAATAATAATGTTTCTCAAATGAACATTTATGAATTATTTTCTTTGATATTATGAAAGTCTACAATTTTTTATATATACATATGTAGTATGCGCTAAGGTTAATTTCCATTAAAATTATGTTGTGACCATGTAATCTCTGCGAATCTTGCTCAGTAGGGAAGGTAGGATTTATCTTGATGCTGTTATAATCGATCATTGTTTGTGAATAGTATCCTCAAAGACAAGGTTCGACATTCACAAAGCTAAGAATTTTTATGACATTCACAAGCATGTCTTAAAATAAACCCGACAATGCTCTCTAATTACATGCACTTCATATTTCAATGCTATGACATCTACATGCGTTGACAGAGCGATTTATCGCATGAACTTTGAAATGTAGAAAAGGCGACTGATCTGATCATGTAAAAATAAAAAGGGATCTTCTCTAGTACGTCTTAAAATAGTCTTAATTTTGTTTGAGGAACATTTGTATAAAGTCGACATAAAACAGATTTATTAGTGTCATTTTTACTAACTTTACGTTACCCTCCTCCCTCCTCTAGATCCACCACTGACTGGACTTTATACTTTATATTGTCCCGGTTACAGTTGTAAACAAACATCAAGCAATGGAACAAGGAGAGGAAAATCATTTCAAATATGTAGTATATAAGACAGGTTCGGGCTAATGTAACACGGAATTTATGACGAAGCAGGACCGTGGAAAACCCGCCGGAATATTGAAAATATTATATTGTATTGAATTTAGAGGGGAAAAAACCCTCAACATCTTTAAAATTTCTAATAAATGTTATACTACAATACTTGACAAATAAATATAAATATCATTTTGGGGCTGGAATTGTATCTTATTCATGAAAATGTCCAATGCACTCTTCAAAAGTTGGACAATTATAAAACAAAGTGACAAATCGCATAAATGAAATAGTCTTTTCAATCTGTTACCATGGAAGCAAAGCCCGGTGGGTAGTAATTCTATATGCTTTCTTAAACATTTATGGTCCAAATATTATTTTTAAAGTAATTTTTTTCTAACGAAGATCTTATAAAGCCGTTCAATATACATTTTTTGTTGCCATGGCAACTAATTTAAATTTTATTCAAGATATAAAAAGTGCTATTTTTTGGTGTTTTAAAATAACAATTTTCTACCAATTAGTATAATCTTATAGATTTTAAATTTTTAAAAAATGATACCAGCTTTTTACCCCATAAGTTTGCCTCGTGTAGTTTTTATACCACTAATATTCCCTTTTGTACAAAGATCCCGAAAATGTAAAATATCACAAAAATAAGCCCATCTGGTCAAAATACGACACGGGCGAGATTTTGTAAAAAGCCGATTTTTAAAAGATAAATTCCTACTGAACATATTGATATGCAACATGTCTTTGTTCGCTACATGTCAAAATGTCGCAAACCTTACCTTAAATTCTTTGAGGATCATATTCCACAAACCTTTACTAACATCAACAGTCGTTGCATTGTGTGCAAGTAGGTAATGAAGATCTTCATTTAGCGGCTTCTGATTCTGTGTTTGTGGATTTTTGTACATCCAAGATTCAATAAGAGATGCTAAACCTAAAACATTTCGCCCAATTGCAGATTTGCGTCACGTGTATCTGTTATAGGTTGCAAGATTTCATCATCAAATGGGTCCGAATCGGATGATTCACTCTCTCTTTGAACACATGCATTCACCTGGGTGTTTGAAATGTCAGGAATTTCAAGGCATTTTTGCTTACAGCACTCTGCACCAGGTAGGAATTGTTTACTCTCAGAGGAATGAAATGTAGTTATACAGTCTGCTTGCTTTCTCATTTGACATTTTCCATAATTGAACACACACAACCCGTCGACACACACTACTCTTCCAATGGGAATTCCCAATTGTCCATGAAAATTCGTGTTTCTGCATTCCACTTCTACATGCTGCAGTGCCATTCCCTGTGCCTTGTGGACGGTGAAAGCACATGCAAACTTTAGTGGAATTTGATGTCTACTAGCAACATCACGTCTTAAATTCCTACCATACACAACGAATAGATGCTTCTTTAAAGTAACTGTGTCTGCCATATATTCGAATAAAACAGTTACTGTTTTCTTTGTAAAACCTTTCACTATTCCTCGGCTGCCATTCACCGAATTATCTGTCAGATAAACCATCAGAACAACTTTGGCATTCAACTTGACATACAAGGTAGAAAAAAGCTTCACCTGATCGCAGTTGTTTTGTATCTCCATCATCTTCACTTCTAAAGATTTGTCACAATAAAATGTTATATTTGTTTTAATACATCTGCAAGAATATATTAAATATCATTATATATATATATATATATGTGTGTGTGTGTGTGTGTGTGTGTGTGTGTGTGTGTGATTCTGCCATATTGGGGACCTGCTACAGATACGAAAGTCTTAAAATGGGGGCCTCAACAAGTTTGGGGACTTGACTTAGGTCCCCAATCTCTTTTATCGTTCAAAACAAATAAATAACATGTCTACTTTCTAGAAAAATAAAAAAAAATAACGTGTCCCACTTTCGGGGTTTCATCAAACACATGATTACACAGATACTGTGTGGATTGAAGTTGCCATCTTCGTTTACGCACCTCTGACGATACACACATGTAATATGCGCATGCGCATGTGTAAAGAGAACGGAAGTATAAATTTTTTGAGGCGGGAGTCAACAAACATGACAAAAAGAAGACGCAGAAAGGCTGGGCAGGAAATTCTGGATTCTTTCAATAAGGATTCTTTCTATATCAAAGAAACGCTGGAAAAGGGTATGTTTTGTTACTTGTTTGATGAAATATGATGTGAAGAATCTTATATCTTATTTTAAAGTGCAAGTGTGAGGGGGGGGGGGGGGGGTCATTGACGATTGCTGCATATTAGAAATTCAATTGAAATGAAAAGACAGACATATTGGTTAATATTTTCCCTTCAAATAGTACACAATGTATACTACGCGGGTAGGTTAAGGATTCCCTTATAGAATATCACAGTGCACTTTATGCCTTTACTCCTCCGAACTACCAATATATGACGTCATAATGGAAAATGACGTCAAGTCACTGCAAACTTGAGCTGTTATGACGGGGAGAGTGTCAAAAACTGTAGACCTTATTTCAAACTGCCTATAAGATGTCAGAACGCTATTGCAAAATCCACGTGTCTGAATTGTATTTTAATATCTTATATGTGCGAATATTTAAAATAGTTTGTTTCATTACCCTTGATTGAAATTCAGCGTGTTTAAACTGCTTTCGAAAAATATACTTTTGAAATATACTCTGATTTATACAAGTGGTAAGAGGTAAATTTATGATATGTTTATAAAAGAGTCTAGCGCCGGCAATTTATAAGGATTCATTTGAGATCTTTTACGGAAATCGTAAGATGGGTTTGTTCTCTATCCGAATCTTGCTCGGGTAAATGTGTGATGGCTTTGCTTGAATACAGATTACCCTCAAATGTGTAGGTAAGTGTGTCGGTAAGTTGAACTCTTCATGAAATACGTGTATTTTGGACGCAAGTAATACTACCATTTTCCCCAAGCACATTTCGGTACACAAGGATACGATGAGTTCATTTATGAAACAAAAAGTTAAAAATAATTGTTAAATTTACTGCGCTATTTTAAAGCGATTTATGTGAAACACTTCAAACAATTATAAATGACCGTCAGGTGATCAACGAAGTCATGTGATATCATAATAGATATGCTAATATATAGCCGAGAGAACCTTCTATATAAATTATCTGTATTTAAGCATATGCATAAATTACAATTGAAAACCAAAAACGACCTCGCAATCCAATGTATGTTTTGAACGCATTTCAAACTCCGGGAAGTGCATTCATTTCACAATATTTTAGAATTCAAATAATAAACGATATGAATGTGCACACATATGTGTCATAGCAATATGAGATTTTGTAAGTATTATAATAAATCAATTTGGTCCCCGTTAATTGGAGATACGGGAAAATAGTACACGTAATGTAGGTTTTTGAAGCCAAACTTGAGATCGGAGTCTATCCCCCTTTTCTTCTTTAATTCATCTACCTATTACTATATATAGTCCTTCCTCTCACTTATTTTTACGCATGCTTAAAATAGAACATGTCATTTTGACTTGTGTCTAAAATTTGCAGACCTTATCAGGACCTTAGAAAGCAATTTCAGTGGGGTAGGGGGGGGGGCTTTTTCCTGGGGGAAGGGGGGCACTACCAAACAAAAGGACAAGATAGGATCAGACCCCTCTTTGCTCTTTGTTTGTGGTGTTCCTAAGAATGATGCAATAATTCATCATTAGAAACCTGTTGTCATCCCTGTTATGAAATGAATATTGATTTTAAGTTATGGGATATCATATACAAAGGTCACATAAGGTCACAAAATATTATGCCCATATCCGATATTTTTTTTATGGATTTTTTTTTTCATTTTTAGGCCGCAAATTTTCATTAATTTTCAGCACATTTTGTTTCAGAAAACACAGAGCTCTAAAATAAGAAAATCCAAAAGGGATTTACTTAATAAAACATCAACGTACTTCATTGTTACTCAATTATAACGCACTTGTTTTCTATTGCTTAAGACTAAAATAATTGTAATAAATGTTTTCAGGTTGTTTATACTAGGGATGCTAGTGCTGCAGCAATGCATTCAATGATTTAAAAAGTGATCAAATCACTGATATAAATTATAAATAATATAGCTACAACCATTTGTTTTTCTTTTTTTCTTTTATTCTACACAATTCCTAAGATTAATAAATGAATAATATCTCATTGTGGTCTCACTAGCCTAAAGCTGTGTGTTAATATTAATTGTCTGCCATTTCATAACATTGTATTCTTTGATTATTAACAAAACGCTAATATTTTAACAAACTCTCTCAAACCGGAAAAAAATTCCAAGTTCCGACATATAGAATTCTTTTTCTCATAATTATTCTTGGGATCACACGCTCAGGATGATTATGATAAGCTGCATGATGCATATTAGATGGTAACATACATTTGTTAATGTTAGATTATACTTATAATATTATATTTAAAATGCTCTAGATTAACTAAATAATGCTCTAGATTAACTATTTTCAAACTAATGTTAAAAGAATACTTCATAAGTCCTAAAATTTTTAATTTTCTCTGGATTTCTTTTTGTGTGGTGGTATCTAACGTAGGTCCAAGTTCCTGTGTAAACCACTGTAAACAGCTGATTGAGTTTACAAGGCATATTATGGGTGTTGAAAATGCGCATCGAGTGTTTGATTTCTTGTCATTCTGCAGTGCTGTAATCTTGTTTATACTCTCTTACATCCGTGCAATTTCTTGTCAATCGCCATAGATGTGTTAGACCATGATAAAAAAAATTATAGATTCTCATCCCCGCCCGCCTCAATTTCTCCCCTATTATTGTAAAATTTCTGATTTTGTTCGTCTTGATTCTGGTCGGGATCGGTATTCACCTCCCCATTCAACTTTCATTTTAATACCCGCGTATTCTCCTTGACAGCTGACAGGCTAGGTGAAGGTATGGGTAATTTCTTGTGAAAGATTGGTGAAGTTATGTAGTAAGAGATATTTACATTTAAATGGACTTTTATTCGGGCATAATAGATAAATCTGCACCCATTAATGAGGTCAGCAAAAAGCTGTACAATGGAGGAAATAAAAATTATAAAATAATCATTTAAGACAAAGCAGTATAAATCTTATATCATGTGAATGAAGGCATATTTTAAAATTCACAGATTAGGTCAGGTCTATGTTAGTGTCCATTTTCAGCAATAAGATGCAATTAATGCTGTGCCCATAATACGCCATATTGTATGTATAAATATATTATGAATAACAAATATTAGGATATTTTTCAATGAAAACAATTAATCAGGCATATATGAAATGCCTTGTCCTGGTACAATAAGATAAGATTTATTGAGACCAAATTTAGGCCCTTGAGGGCATGCAAGAAGATAGATGGAACATTCTATCATTAAAATGATATTGTCCTACGGACCCAGTTTAACAAAAGAATTCGTTTCCATGTAATGACAATGTAGCAAGATAAACACGGGCGTTACTCGAACTCAGTGAATTCACTATGAACAATCCCGAGAGTTCTTAATGTCAGCATGGTGTGTAAATTCGAAGGGAGAAAAACGTTGAGAAAATGAGCTCAATTTTCATCTTTATCTGGATTACTTTTTAGGGTAAAATTCATTATTCAGCTATCCCATATTTACACAGTGTTTTAGTTTGTGTTTTTATACTGTTAGATATTCGAATCCACTTCATGTGACTTTATCAATTACATTGTTTTCATTAAAACCCTTGTGATGTCACAATTGTTGATATGAAAAGGATATAAATATAATATGAGCTTTATTCACTGTAAAAAGCAGGAACATATAAGAATAGCAAGCGTAGCAAGGCGCAACGTGCCGCTTGCAAAGCGAGCTCAATATAGACAATCGTGTAAGAACAGGAAATTCAAACTGAAATCTATACATTAATTGTCAAGCAAATTTTTGTGTGAAACCTTCCCAGAATTCCTTTGCTACTGTACCAGCAAAGTAATTTACATTTCATAAAATACAATGTAATTGTTTAACTTAATCAAGTTCAAGTAAGCACAATTTAAGTCAAATTTAACTAAATTTTGGGGTAGTGTCTTATGTGTGTTTGTAATCACATTATATGATAATTGCTTGCCTTCATGAATGCAATTAAAAAAACCAAAATGTACAGGAAAACAAATATGGGAATTAGGGACCCGAACTCTTTAATGAAATTGTGCAATATAAATAATAACCAGCTAAAAATTCTTACCAAAAACCTTCTCTGTTAAATGTTAATTCATAGATGTATTTGAGATTCATTGTCATTGGGATTTTGAAAATTGTTTAGGTATTAAATTTTGATATGCCAGACACTCAGTCATATATTATAATATCTGGTTATATTTAGACTAAGTGATCAAATTCTGTATTAGTGGCAAACAGCAGATAATCAGTAAATTAACAAAATACTCTTTTGACTTTTTCTCAAAAGCAAAATACCCATTGATTTGAAAATCAGGGGGTAAATACTCTTTGTGGTAAAAAATTATCTGGAGCTCTGATTTTTATATATACATATGTAGTATGCGCTACGGTTAATTTGAACCATTAAAATTATGTTGTGACCATGTAATCTCTGCGAATCTTGCTCAGTAGGGAAAGCAGGATTTAATTTGATGCTGTTATAATCGATCATTGTTTGTGAATAGTATCCTCAAAGACAAATATTTATGGTCCAAATATGTTTAAAGTAATTTTTTTCTGACGTAGACCTTATAAAGCTGCTCAATATACATTTTTTGTTGCCATGACAATAACCAATTTAAATTTTATTCAGGATATAAAAAGTGCTATTTTTTGAGTTTTAAAATAACATTTTTCTACCAATTAGGATAATCTTATAGATAATACTCTTTTCAAAAATTCTACCAGCTTTTTACCCCATAAGTTTGCCTCGTGTAGTTTTTATACCACTAGTATTCCCTTTTGTACAAAGATCCCGAAAATGTAATACATCACAAAAATAAGCCCATCTGGTCAAAAAACGACACGGGCGATTTTTTTTAAAAAGTCAATTTTTAAAAGATAATTCCTACTGAACATACTAATATGCAACATGACTTTGTTCGCCACATATCAAAATGTCGTAAACCTTGCCTTAAGCAGGTCAAAAACTTGAACTTTTACATCCTAATTTATGTCTATTTGATATCAACTTCACAAGTTTCATGTCCAATGAACTAATCCTATCGGTCTTCTACTGAGGTGAAATTCATAAGGTAGTCAAGCAATATTATGTATACAAGTAGGGTTTCCTCATAGAATTAAAGTTCTTTTAGTGAAAAAAATTGCATACAAGTTATATGTAGGTAGCTGGTGTTTCGAATACGACACCTTGAACATCAGCTTTTGAACCATACGTACAATACAAAAGCTAATGATCTTTAGAATTATTGAAATTTATCTTTAAAAAAACAACAAGAAAAGTCTTATTTTTATTGTACAGTATTAAAAAAGATTTTCAAAATTTTATATGAAATCTTCATGATTACATAGCAGTGTCAGACTATGTCTAAAACTGTTGATCTCGTCACAAGTTTGCTACTTTCGGTTACTCAGGGCAAAGACAGGTTTGAAAACCATATTTTTATTTGTAGTATTTGTGCAAAATAATCTGCAAGATTTTTTCCAAGTTGCATCCTGTTTTCAAATCATTTCAAATACAAATGTATTTATAATTTACATGTAGTTCATACAACATGTACAAGTGAATTGTAGCTCCAGAAATCTTGCCTTTATGATATTATTTAACAGCATCAACATTTTCCAGTGACAAAATCATAGTCATGCAAGCTAGGCTGAATTTTATGGTGCAATTTTTTTTATTAAGGGTTGATGCTTCACAGGAAGACGGTTCGTTTGGACGCCTGTTAAACGATGACCATCTTCATCCAAATTGTAAGCCAAAAGTCATTGAGATAGATGAGAAGCCAGTTATTTGCTTTTACTCTCTAAAACCAATACCTCCAGATACAGAACTGTTGTATGATTATGGGCCTGGTAACATCAATCCTTGGAGAAGAAAGGTAATGAAGCCATATTTGCATACTTGTTTTTTTTGTGTGTGTATGTGTGATTTGAGGTGGATGAATATACACATGTAAATATTCAATCTCATCGTCGGTCCATTCATTCCTACTCGCTCGTTCTAACGAATAAATATTTTAAAATATCGTCCAATCAAAGTAATCGTTATAGCAATGGAACTCTTCTGTTTTTAAACGTAGCACTAACTTAACTTTGCTACCACAGCAAATCTATACCGAAATTGGGGTGAAAGCGTCTTTTTGATTGGACAAATCGCTTAGGGTTTTCTATGAGCGCCCAATCAAATTGCCTCATTAATTATTCATGAGAACGAGCGAGTAGGAATGAATGGACCCACGGGTGATGGAGAGAGGAACGAAGGGTAATCAACTGTGGGTTTCCGACAATGATTCAATCTAACTTCAGCTCATTTGCAATGCTATATTTCATGTTAGCTGAATCAAAAATAAGATATCGATTGCAAGACTCTTTTATCTGTAGACGTCCAAAAGAAGTGCAAAAAATACAAATCCATGGAAAGGTCTTATTTTTGTGCATTATATTCTTGTTTTGTTGAAACTTATCACCAGAATTTTTTATTGAACTTAACACTCAGAGAAAAGCAAATTTATAATTTATCTATCTTCAATATGCTAACTTAAGACTATGGTTACAACCTGAGTACAACAGTTTAGAAGCAATTTACTGAATTTCATCTTAGGGTTCATCTTTTTCTAACTTATATGAAACTTGAATGAATACATAAGCTCAGAAGTTGTGAAATGGTCAATGTACAGTGTTTATACATACAGCAAATTTGCTGGACCTATAACGAAAAGTGAATATATTTGTTTATGGTTACCCAAACAAACCCTAATTTAATAGCTTTCTTTAGAATATATGTTATGCTGGTATGAAATTTTCACTGTTTCACTACTGCTGCAAATCACTTCTTTTTCTTTAGAGCTTTATTTTTATGTAATGACTTGAGACTGTCTGCTTACATGTATTTTTAATGTTAAGGATTATTTTCAACAATATACAGATTTCTATAAAAATTTTGTCTTGCTAATAAATACCATATGACTTTCTTGCAAAATTAAGGTGTCAAAAAAAATTGGTGCTCTACAGTGTGTCAGAACTGTTGGTTAGATGGACAATCTATTGTTTACTACCTTGTGTTAAACAAAAATTGGGTTTCACATAGTTTTTCTACTTTAGACTAAAATAGATTGGGAATTTCCCGTACTAAGAAAGGAGAAAATGTATGTCAGGACCAGGTATCGAACTGAGACTCCTGCATCACTAGTGCAGGTGCTCTACCAACTGACCTATCCAGGCAAATATACATGGTCCAAACCATTACATTCCAAAGTGATGTAATTGGTTCATTCTTGTCATCCAATGAAATCCCTCATTTCTTGCTACATTAGGCTATGACTTTAGCATATGTAAACAAACTTGCTGAAATGGCAAATTTTGCTAACTCAAATGGGAAAAATACATGTAAATTAAGTTTTTAATTACTCTATCATGGACTAATATAGTGTTTAGAATGCTTGAATTAATCTTTATGAATTATGTAATAGAATGCAGATTGCAAATTATTCTATTTTATATCAAATGGTGGATCGGTCGAACTACATAAAAGTACCCTGAAATTAGTGTTCAGTGTAGAGAGGGTCATTAAACATGTTAAAGCAAAGTGATTTTCATTCCGTTTCGTTGTAAACCATGTTGACAAATTACGTTTATGAGAGCAATATGGTCAGTCCTTGGTATTTTGCTTTAGGGATGTTTTACTGTACATGTATTTATTCACCCTGTGGAAGTTTGATATGTATACTTTCTATACTTACAGTGTTTTAATGTAGAATTATGACCACAGCATTTCTTTTATCTTGGCAGTACTAACTGTAAAAATTAATATTATACCCCCCCCCGCAACAAGTTGTGGGGGGGGGGGGGTATACTGGAATCGGGTTGTCCGTCTGTCTGTAGACGCAATGGTTTCCGGGCTCTAAAGCATTATCCTTTCCACCTACCGTCACCATATCATATATATGGACTACCTATGGGATGAAGATGTTACCTATCGATCTTGGGGTCAAAAGGTCAAAGGTCAAGCGCACTGGACATCGAAGTAGCAATATGGTTTCCGGGATCTAAAGCGTTATCCTTTCCACCTACAGTCACCATATCATACATATGGACTACCCATGGGATGAAGATGTTCCCTATCGATTTTGGGGTCAAAAGGTCAAAGGTCAAGTGCACTGGACATCGAAGTAGCAATATGGTTCGGTTTGTCATGCCATTTGTTTTTTACACTCAGTAAAGTGGTAGTTTATACCTATTACCAACACCCTTTGGGAGATTGGGGTAAGCGGGGGGGGGGGGGGGGGTATTCTTAGTGAGCATTGTTCACAGAACCTCTTGTTTTTCATTACTAATGCCATCAAATCAGGGATCCAAGGCCTATGATAATTGTGCAAACTTAAAACAAAAAGGTGGAGGCTCATACCTCACATTACAAAGGTTTTGACCTATGAATATGTGTGCCTATCATAAAATGGCACTTTCTATTCTGGTTTAAATATTTGTGTTTTTAAAATTAAGTTGCATTTTTTTCCAGAGGAAGTAAAGGATATTGATGCCAGTTCTTGTGTGGATGATGAGGATCAGAGTGAGGAGGAAATAGATGACAGTCAAGACAACCAGAATTTCCAAACTGTGACTCCAGGTACTGTATACACACTGCATGAAACAATTTTGAGCATCAAGTTTCTTTACTTGGTATTGTAAGCATAAGCCCAACATGGACTACATACATGGAAATGTGTAGTTCTCAAGACTTGAAATGGAGTTTGTGACTGGCAATCAGGATGATTATACTCAAGAACAGAGCAAGGTTTAGTTCAGGACACAAGTTATTTGCATTGAGTGAACTTTGCCAGTATGAAAGACATTGTACTTCACACAAAAGTCTTCTGAATGGAGATTGGGGAGCTGAGATTAAATTCCTAGTAGAACAAAGTATATAACTTTGTGCATAGTTAACCACTCAAGTACACAGACCATTCAATTAATGAAAGTATTTATTACTAGTACAGATAAATATGTAAACAATCACTCTCCTAAATCGCATTCATATGATAAAAATCACTTCACTCTTCTCAAAATATTTAGCCAGTCATGATGTACCACTTTCTGAGCAATTTGCAATATCTATACACATACCATACTACCAACCAAAATTATAGTCAGAAAACTTGATTTTAGGGAAGAGGGAGACGGTATCTGATAGCGGATGCTCCAGAGAAATGGATGAGTCTTCATTTAAGTGACAGAAGTTACAGAAAAAGCCATGAACTTCATCTGAAATGAACTCCATTCACAAACATTTTTCACACTTTATTACCATGTTGAAGGTACCTGGGAAAAATGATGTAACAAATGTTTTGAAAAAAGATAAAAACCTTTCAAAAAGAACTTGGAGAAATGTAAGAGACTAAGTCTACAATCTAATTAAAAAACAGAGAAAATGTTGATTTCGATACTACTTTGATTGTTCACTAGAATTGATGGTATCTGTATGAAAAATGATATTTTTGTTTACAGTTCTTACAATTTACATAAATTGTACATAAAAGAATTTGTTGAATCATTATCAAAATAGATTTTGACAAATTTCAGCTTTTTAGCTCATATGAGCCTAAGGCTCAAGTGAGCCTTTCTGATCAAAATTTGTCTGTTGTCTGTCGTTGTTGTGACCGGAAGGTCGGATGTTCGAATCCCTGCTGCGACTTGACCTGAGTCAATAAGAAATAGGTAGCAACTGTTCCATGGCCAAGCGCTCAACACATTGAAATAATAGTTTCAGGTCTTTCATATGAGACCTTAAAAACTGAGGTTCCGTGTCATGGCAGGTGTTGGCATGATAAAGATCCCTCACTGCTCGATGGCCCTAAGTTCCGAGTAAAGGTCTAAATTTGAAGCCCTTTGCTGGTATATGGTGAGGTCTCTATATGACTGAAAATCTCAAACGGGATGTAAAACAATATACAATCAATCTATCAATCAGTCATTATCAACTTTTTACAATATCATCTTCTTCTCCAGAACCACTGGGGCAGTTTCAACCAGACTTGGCACAAATTAGGAATTCAAGTTTGTGCAAATGAAGGACCACACCGTCTTTCAAGGGAAAATAATTAAGAAAAAGTAAAATTGGGTGTTGTCATTCAAAAATCTTCTTCTCAAGAACCTTTGGGTCAGTAAAGATGGAAGTTAAATGAAAGCTTTCTGACAAAGTGTAAATTCAATTTATTCAAATCATGATCCCGGGGTATTGGTGGAGCCATTATGGGCAATCAAAGTTTTACATAGGAAAAATCTTTAAAATCTTCTTCTTAAGAACAGCAGAGTCATAATCAGTCACATTTATATGGAAGCATCGTCAGGTAGTGTAGATTCAAGTTTGTTCAAATCATGACCCCTGGGAGTAGGGTGGGGCCATTATGAACTATCAATACCTAGGAATACATAGGAAAAATCCTTAAAATTTATTTCTCAAGAACAGCATAGCAATGATAATTCATTTTATATGGAGGTATCCTCAGGTAGTGTAGAATCAAGTGTGGTCCAATTGTGGCCCTGAGGTAGGGTGGGACAACTATGGGCGGTCAATTTTTTTTTTACACAGGAATACATAGCAAAATTCTTTAAAATTATTTTCCCCATGAATAAAAAAGTAATGATTAGTCATATTTATATAGAAACATCCTATGGTAAGCATAGATTCAAGTTTGCTCTAGTCATGAATCCCCCCCACTACCTCCTGGGCTACAATGAGTAATCAAATAAAGTTTTTCATAGGAATATGTAGGGAAAAAAATATTTTGATTAAAAACAAGAATGGTCATAATTACTCAGGTGAGCATTGTGACCCATGGGCACATTGTTTAATCAAAATGCAGAGAATATGTTAATTTGCATATTACATGTACATGTAATATTGATCAATTGGTCATGTGATATAATTTTATATCTGAAATGAAATGATGACAATTGTATGAATGATGATGAGTTTAAAGACAGATTCTTTAACACATGTATTTTAAAGAAAAAAATTGTCTGGAGGTATTTTGGAAATTTACTTTTTATAGTATTGTAATAAATGTTTGTTTTCATGCTATGTTGAAGGTCGAGTATCTACGAACACAACTGACTTGAATGAACATCAGAAGTATTAGATAATGTATTTACAACTGAAACTGTAATAGAATTTTATCAATTAATTTGATAATAAATTTTGATTTTTTACCTAAATTTAAACATTTTGTTTCTTAGTAGATCAGACAACATTTAAATCATAAGATTTAAGCATGATACCCATAGGCCATTTTACTTAAACTGCTTGTATTGACTGAATGGTTCAGTACTTTTTTGTCAGTCAATAACTTAATACCTCAGTATGTGAGCAGGTCCGGGAGAATGGTGTCTGGTGTGAATAAGGGACATGCAGTCAATTTGTAGCTCATGGATCTAAAAGAGGAATAAATATGATATACGCTCTGTATTTGAGTCATAGTTAGCACTGTCCCAGGGTGAAGTTTTTGCAGCAGATCTATCACTATGTAAATACATACTTTGCATAGAAGGAACTCGCATGATTGAACAGTGCTTCACAAGCCTTGCATGACGTGTGTAGCAAACATTGAAGGTGTTGTAGGAAGTTTTACTATGATTTGATTTTACATGAAAAAATTCCAAAGTATCACATACTTTTCTTAAAGTAAAAAAGGTGCAATTAAGTTTGATTAAGTCTCCAATTTTAATTAATAACCATATCCTTGTATGAGATCCTCATTTTACTGTACTTTTATCAAGTGCATGTACTGTAATATGTCCTAAATTGAATATAAGTTTATTATTTTCAAGTACCCAAATTTTTCAGTGTAAATAAGGTCCGCAGTTTCTGTTTAAACCATATTATTTAATGTAAGTCCCCTTACATGTACCATGTGTATAAGGTCCTCAGTTTCTATATAAACCCTTCTCTTGTTTAAGTCCCCAAACTTTTTCCATGTGTATAAGGTCCTCAGTTTCTAAATATACCCTTATCTTGTGTAAGTCCTCAATTTCTATTTATACCCTTATCTTGTGTAAGTTCTCAAAATTTTACCGTGTGTATAAGGTCCTCAGTTTCTCTACCCTTGTGTAGGTCCCCAAACTTTTACTTTGTGTATGAAGTCCTCAGTTTCTGTAGGCACCTTTACCATGTTTAAGTCCCCAAACTTTTACCATGTGTATAAGGTCCTCAGTTTCTACATATACCATTATCTTGTGTAAGTCCTCAATTTCTATTTTTATCTTTATCTTGTGTAAGTCCCCAAACTTTTACCGTGTGTATAAGGTCCTTAGTTTCTATACCCTTATTTTGTGTCAGTCCCCAAACTTTTATTTGTGTATAAAGTTCTCAGTTTCTGTAGGTACCCTTACCCTATGTAAGTCCCCAAACTTTTACCGTGCGTATAAGGTCCCCCGTTTATATCCCCCTTCTCTTGTATAAGTCCCCAAATTTTTACCTTGTGTATAAAGTCCTCAGTTTCTGTAGGTACCCTTATCATGTGTAAGTCCCCAAACTTTTACCTTGTGTATAAAGTCCTCAGTTTCTGTAGGTACCCTTACCATGTGTAAGTCCCCAAACTTTTACCTTGTGTTAAAGGTCCTCAGTTTTCTATATATACCCTTGTCTTGTGTAAGTCTTTAAACATTCATTGGTTATATATCGTCTTCAGTTTCTATATCTTTATCTTGTGTAATTCCCCTTAAACTTTAACCGCGTGTACAAGGTCCAAGTTTCTGAACCTCTTATTTTGTGTAAGTGTACAATGTGTATAAGGTCCTCAGGTTAATGTACGTTTTTTCTTATTCAAGTACACAACATTAATTACGATACCGGGTGCTACAAACATGGCCGTAGAAACCCAAGGGGCCGTGCCCCCATAATCTTGCCGATATATACTATACTAGAGAAAAACTTAGCTCCTTGATGCTTGTGCCCCCACAACAATAGTGTCAGATTACCTTTTTTTCTTTTCTTTTTTCTCGTCAAGAAATTTTTGCTTGGTAGTTTCTGAAAATATTTGGTTGCCCCCCCCCCCCCCTCAACCCACCTGCTTCCTACGGGGCTGTCAAATATGTTTTGATAATATATGAAGGTTTTGTTTAATATTCACATGAAATATTTGACTTGAATGCTTATTTATTTTTCAACGATCATGCGAATGCCCTATGATAGATATACACTATTAAGCTACCTGCCTTGTAATACTATTTTAACATTTTTGACCCTTCAAAAATTATGGTACTCATAATGGCTGAGTGAAATCAAGGGAATTTTTTAGCTCACCTCAACGAAGTGGGGAAAAAGATTTTTAAACAGTTTATTTCTAAGTAACTCTCTGCCCTAGATGCATGGATGATACCTCTCGGGTTTAACTGTACCAGTCAAGTGTCAAAATATTTTCTAAATGTATGAGCAGATTAAAGTTCCAGGATTGTGTCTTATTCCCAATATATAATTGTATAGGCCCTACCTGAATCAAACTCAGTTGCATGGATGATGTTTCATGGGATAAAAATACCAGACCATGCTTCTGATTCTGTATGATACCCATAATTTTGTGATAGTGAAATTCTTAAATTTTTGAAGCAGGTCTTATACCGGAAAAATAGAGCCATACTTAACTATTTTGCATGGATAAGTCTGATTGGAAAAAAACCCCGTAACAATATCACAATCTTATAATTATTTAAAGGGAATACGTCAGAGAACAGTGCGTGTATGAATTATTACTATTATAGTATCGCACAATTTGGTACATAATAGAAATTTGGTTTTACTTTTATGTAACCCTTTTTTTAACTGACTACAAAACTAGGAATGCACAGAGTATTCATTTAAAATAAAAATCAGGGTTCATTATTCTTCAAACATTCAGTTTTAACTGTCAACTGTCATTTTTTGTGTCAAAATGAAATCATCGCTGATTCTCAGGAGCTTCCCCAGGAACTTTGACATATAACAGTGCCACTTCTAACCCCCCCCCCTCCCACCGTTCCAACGCAAATTCCTGCTGGATCCACATTTATAGTCAAATTTTCTGCATACAATCTGACCATTGGCTTGTTAATTTTTCATCATAGTACAGTTTAAACATATATTTGTAGCATAAATTTACGATTTCGTTTTGTGGACATAAAAAAGCTTTGCCCTGAATGAAATCAATCTACAATACACATAGAGAAGTAAAAGACCTATTTCGCCATGCACAGACCATGTACCTGTGTACGATGAAGTACAACTAAAAGTGTAGCTGCACTGTATCCAAAGTTATGAATAAGCAAAATGACCAACTTTTTTTGTTTTTTGTTTGGTTGCTTCTTTTTTTTTTTTTTTTTACTCTCAATCTGTTTTCGAATCTCAACGTCAAAACCAAATGGAAGCTTCTCGGAGTTTTAAACAGATTCGGCTTTGGTTACCATATACGCATCCAAGTCATGATCAGGATTCTCGCCATTTTTGTTTTTGATGTTAAATTCATCGGACCCCTAGCAAAATCTTTTGTCATACCTATAAAAATTATTTCTCAAATAAATCTGAACTAAAATAGTCTAACATTTCTGATGAAATCGTAATTGTTGAACAGCTCATTGAGCTATTGTACCTCAGTCGATGAGATATTGGAGATCTGTGACTTTTTTTCCGACACACTGTAGGTGGGATAAGTTATTATCTAATCAACGATCGCAAACATGGAAACCATCACAAGATATGATAAAATAAAAACTAAAAAGGTATGACAACACATTGTTTGACTATGTTCTCGGAGAAAACGTGTTTTGTCCTTCGAACCAAACTGTTTGCCTTAACAACCCCAAGCAAACAGTTTGGTTTATGGGTCCGACAAACCACATGTTGCCCTAGAACCCAGTCAATAAAATTAATGACATGTATGATTCATAGGTCCATGCTACCCCAAAATTGTAATTCATGAATAGGTCCCCATTTCTCTCTGTGTATGAACGACTGAGGTTAGGTCCTCAATTCTGTTTGCTTATGAGGAATTGGGTCCCCTAATTTTACACAGAAGTCCTCAGATTGGCACTTCCGGGTCCCCATTTTCTAAATTCATGGAAATATCAGTCCAGCTCAAAGACTCACTCTGTTTACTTAAATCAGGATACCTACAGAGTAAAATGAGTTGAACAATGTCAAATATGTCATGAAATCTCTCAGTCCCCATTTTAAGATGTTATGACAGAGTCCCCAGATCGGAGTCGATACACGTGTGTGTGTGTGTGTGTGTGTGTGTGTGTGTGTGTGTGAGGGTGTGTGTGAGGGTGTGTGTGTGTGTGGAAGGTGGAGATAACGAAAAGTGATCAATCTCATAACTCCTATAAGCAATACAAAATAAATAGTTTGGCAAACACGGACCTCAGGACACACCAGAGGTTGGATCAGGTGCCTAGGAGGAGTAGGCATCCCCTGTCGACCGGTTACACCCGCCGTGAGCCCTATATCATGTTCAGGTAAACGGAGTCATCCACAGTCAAAATCAGTGTGCCACGAACGGCCTAACAATCGGTATGAAACACGTCAGACATTTGACCTAAATGATAGGTTTATTGACGAACTAGATTGTTATAATGACCATAGAATTTGCAAAATGCTGACGTGAATCGAGACTGTTGAAACCCCTGTATCATCAACTTGTTCGTCAGTAGATTACCTCGATTATAAACTGACTATACGCAGAATAAGCTCATGCACGTCGAATCAGTTGAGATATATAAACACCATATGCAGGTGATAACGGAATATTGCTATATAGATATGGAAAGTTGACGATGGAGAAGCTGAAATCACCCCGTTTGTCATACAGTTGAGTTGTCACTTTGTATTAACGAACTAGATCGTTATAACAACCATAGAATTTGCGAAATGTTGACTTCGATCGAGACTTTTGAAACCCCTGCACCATCAACTTGTTTGTCAGTAGCTTATTTCGATTTAAAAACTGACTATACGCAGAACTGTATACTGTTGCAAGAGAAGAGAAGATTGAGGGAAATGAATAGTCTGGGGGTTTGGTTCGTGATGAGACAAATATACAGTAGGGTCTGGTCCTAAGCATGAAGGGAGGATATCCTAACCTCATAGGGTGGGTAGACACAGAGGAGGAAAATAGGCATGCTAAAATTTTAAAGACAATTGGAATGCAGGAAAAACTAGCAACCCATGTTTTGCAAATCGTTTTCCTTGGGTACAAAGGATCCGATTTAATGTATGCCATTTCCCCACTACAGGCGTCAATGCCTCTGAGCTACATACAATTTTTTTGTTCTGTTGTGAAGAAGCTATATGATTGGGGATTCCATGTGAACTTTATCATTCAGGATGGAGAGCAAGAACATCGGAAGTTTGTCAAATAAAACTTTAGTGGAGAACCCCTGGAAAAGAAATATGTCAGTCCAAATTTAGTTGATCCCAGCGTAGAGGTGACCCATGTCCAGGACTTTTCACACAATATGAAGATTAGAAACAGTATTCTCACCAGTGGATACAAGCAAAACCGTAAACGACTCATACAGAAATATAGTCATGACATAGTATGGGACCACAGGAGGGCAGCTGTTTGGTGGGATAGTGATGCAAATACTCGCCCAATTTGTCATAAAATTACTGATGCTCATCTTAAACCCAACAGTGGAGAAAAAATGCGCAATCATTTAGCCGAAGACATATTAAATGAATGTTTTCTTCATTTAATGGAATGTTATCAAGCTAATCAAAATGATGGGGCATATCTTAATTCAACAGATCAGTTCCATAAGCAGACATAAAAATAATTAAAGTATTCAGGGATAACTGTCCTATGAAATCATTGTCGGACCAACAACTGGACATTCTCAAGTCGGCTTTCGATTGGTCTCAGGAATGGAAGCAATAAATATCTACATTGAAATCAACAGGAGTGAATACGTCGGAAGTGATTTCTTATAAATGTTTAGAGGACACTGAGAGTATGCTCTTTACTTTGAAAGAAATTTGTAGGATTCATCTGAAGAAATATCCACATGAATATGTTGTACCCTCTCGGATTAATTCAGACATTGTTGAAAATCACTTCTGTCAGCAACGAGGAATGTACAACGGGTGCACTTCACACCCAACCTATAGTAATTATTGTAGCACTGTCAATTCTGTTATCCTGGGACAATTTCTGAAATCAAGAGGTCGTAAATCCAATGCTGGACTACATGAAGCATCCTGGTATAACATTAATGCCAATGTCAGTATGAACCAAATTCCAGCCAAGAAGTTTAAAGTTCTAACGGAAATGCGCTGATTTGTAAGTAAAATTTTATTTCCCTTTGAAATGGCTTAGTACCTTTACTACTAATCACTGCCCGATTGAGAACATTATTATTTGACAAGATTTACCATAAGCACCATTGAACTATGTCAGTTTTCAAACTGACAGCGTGTTTCAGAATACCATAGCATGCATGTCAAGGGGGCACTTGAATGGACACCAGTAATCAGACTACTACATGTACATGAGTCATATTTTGTGATCTGTTTTGATACTCTTACAAGGGAGATATTATTTGCGTGTTGCCATTCAGCTGATATTTGTGTGTTTTAGATTACTTAACTTACTTAAGGTGATTATTGATTATTAACAGTTGGAATTGGAGTAAAGAATTGGCCAAATTGGTATATGTACGTTACAATACAAGTCTGTGTTTTCTCCTTTAAAATCATTATAGATCTTTTACCCCAGTCACCCTGTATACATATATAAATAAAGTTCTGCAAATGAAAACAAATTCTTAAAGTAAAAATAATGACTAAAGTAACATTGATTGATTGTTTCATTTACAAATCTTGTCCATCTTCCTAGTTCATCTGAAATAAATATCTTAAAATAAAAGTAAATTGAACAAACAATTGAAACAAATAATGTTTAGTAAAATCGGGTGAATTAGTTTCTATGGTAGTAGAAAACTGCATAACAAATAAACTTGGGTAGCATCTATACTTAAGCACTATATGGCTACCATAACCATGGTTGTATTAACTTGTGATGGTACAAGTATGTAGCACTACATGTACATTCAATATTGAATAACACAATAATATTTGTAGTTCTCCGGTGATTGACCAATCTTTCTTCCCATATAGATATATGTACAACTCAATATACAAATGCTTCCCATTGAAACTACACTACAGTAAATAAAATTTTTAAAAGATAGAATGGAACAGAACAACTTCCATCAACGCATCATGTTCAATGTAAAACTTATACGGTACCAATTTCGATGCACCAGATGCGCATTTCGACAAATAATGTCTCTTCAGTGATGCTCAACCGAAATGTTTGAAATCCGAAATAACTATGAAGTTTTAGATCTAAATATAGCCCAAAACAGCGTGCCAAACAAGTGGAGCCAAATTCGTCCAAGGATAAGAGCTATGCACCATTCAATGACAACAGGTTTTCTGAATTGCACTTTTCAACATCATAATTCAATGAGAACAACTTGAAAGAGTGTACACCATCTGTCTACTGTTGCTGAAGCAATTTCATGAATTTTGACGTATTTTCATAAGGCATTCCCCTACTGAATTCGTGTATGACACCTATTTGATGTTCTGAAAGTAATTTGTAATCCTATTAAAAGAAATATACAAAAGTATTGTTTTTGTAACTTTATCTTTTGTAATTATTCTATAATTAAGGTAACTATTGATAGCTAGCCCCCAAAAAACCGCTCATTGAATTTTTTTCAATTTTATTTATTATAACAGTTTGACTTTATCCTATAACATATCAAAATATCAACAAAAGTAATCAGGTTAATTTTCGAGGAAAGCGAGATTGAAATCCCCTCTTTTGCAACCCCAAAAGGCAACAAATGCCAAAATTGAGCAAATTAACACAGAAGCCAATAAAAATTTTATTGACACCAGAAATATCGTTTGTCATATATAGTTATGTAAATTAAACACAAACAGATAAAAAATCAACATTGATTATAAATTTAAAATGCATCTAAGAAAAATATTGGGATGATTCGACTTGGCAATTGGCCAAATTTACCCTAAATATGGCGTGTCTCAAATACTATCAGGCATACATTTTCTGACAACAACAAAATTCTGCTCATAGAATTTCTGATTTTATTTCATTTTTACAATAAGTCAAGTAGTATCTAAAATATTGAATAGAAAAATATACCAAATGATGTTTAATCTGAAACTATGTCAGATGCTGTAACCCTACCCCCTCCCTTCTAGAGATACAGTCAGCAGATATAAACTATTGGCCTTAAATGATTAAGCATTCCCAAATTACCACATTGCGCATTCAAACTCACAATACTAGAAGTTTCTATGAGTCATTTAAGAATGGTATATAGTGTGTGCTATTGCAGTTGACCTTTTTGCGCTCACAATGATTACCTAAATATTTAGTTATTTTTCATACAATTTCTTGTAATAACTGGACCAAATCTATTACCTATACATATTTTTGGATAGAAATTTATATCACTATACAGTTTAATACCCCAAATATGTTTAAATAACCATTTCATATTTTTAATTGTAGTTTCACAAAGAACCAAAAACTCACAATTGGATAACTGAGAATCCATGTACATGTATATTGCATTAACTAACTGTAGTTTTCTCCAGGTGAAGGTCTATGTTCACTGTATGTATAAGGGGGGGGGGGGGTGAATTAGTTCCATTATGAAACTTTTCTAAAAATTTGATATACATTAATGCATCAATGATGTATGTTTCAACTAAATTTTGAATTACAAGGACAATTCAAACACATTGATTGAAGTTATAAAATTGATATTCTATCATGTGCACATTTTTTACTAATATATCTAAGAAAGAATAATCAACATTAAAATTTCCTTTACATCTATGCAATATTATTGTCTTTCAAAAGGCATGTACATGTAATACACGAGTACATGTACTTCTTTTCCCCCAAATTCACAATTTAGTTTAAAGTATGTTATACAACATCCACTGCTCTGAGCTCATATAAGTGAATTAATGTTTTTCATCCAAGTCCCAAATTTTGCAGTAGTTCTTTAATCTTTGGAACTTGATCAAACATTTTTAAATTTGTGGAGTTGTGGGGGTCCAGGGGATATGTGAGCATCACTGTAAATTGAGTACCTGTTCAAAATATAGATAAATATAATTAAATATAGCAAAAAAGATGAATATCTGATATTCTCAGAATTGTCTTTACAAATGTTTATCAAAGGAAAATATAGTACCTCTCTTGCTGTTATACTTGTTGACTCGAAATCCAATTCAACCTGCACTGGTCCTATATAACCTCCCTTGGTCCTCAGGCTGATGCCTAGAAAAAAGATCATCATAATTGATATTTGCACAGTTAGGTCTATATTATACCATTGAGTAATTAGACTGCGTCAGACAATGTGAATTTTAAAATTGTGTCTCAACACATATTCAGTGAAAATTTAAATACTGATGTTTCAAAATTATAAATTGCAATATGAGATGACATGTATATATGTTCTCATAAACTGCCATAGACTTATCATATCTGTTTTATTTACAAAATGTGGATCAAGAGAAGGGCATACGTGTAGTATACATATCTTACTTATACATACAATGCACACATTTGCCTATGAGAGGGCATATGCAGACTTGTGATTAATTTACATTCTTTTTAAAAAGGTTTTGCCAACCTACATGTTTGTGTGAAACACGAAACCTCAGGTTTGATATATTTTTTAGGTCACTAAAATTTCAAAGTAATAGTATATGTATACTATAGTCTAGGGAATTATAATTCAACACATGCCCCCCTCCATTTTCTATCCGGTTCCCTCATACCCCTAGATAGTAGGTCTATACAGATATTTGTTTTTCATTACTTTTATACATGTAGTTCAAGGTATGTTATTTTCATAACGATATTTTCTTAATAAAAGAGTTGTGAGAACCATATTTACAAATGTGGTATACATGTGGTATACATTTACATGACACCCGTTCGTTTACAAACACATGCACAGATGGGAGTTATATTTTAAGCACACATGGAATATATATACATACAAAATAATACATCTACTGTATGTCGTGTGCTTAAACTTACATGTGTTGTTATGAATCGCGTTGTGAAATAGCAGAGGAAATGTGAGTTGAACTTTTGAATACAAATTTACGGCATTTTTTTCACTCACCAAACGAAACTATGATTTCGTTGTCCAAATTGAATGCATACACCAACTTCCTCTTCTTGCAAGAAACTTTGTTTAGCCTCTCAATGACTGTATAAACAGTATTTAATCTCGCAGCATGCTGCACCGCGTACTCGGACATTACGATGTATCAACCAACAACTTTGTCTACGTAGCGCATCTATGTACATGTATTGGTGGTTGGTTTAACATTTCAATTAGCATAAAGTTTCTCACATATAAAACATTTGATCTACCATTATTACAGATATTGACGTATACTTATGTGGTATGTGTATTATTTCTTTAGGCGAGTCAGTCACAGAAACAAAACACTTTCGGAACCCCTTTTTGTTTTTCGACTATTATATGACGGAGTAAGGAATTCCGGAAAACGAATTCACGTGAAAATAAACAATTTTTACTGATTACGTGGTTGCTATCCGTCGCTACCTTAAACTTGTTTCAAAAGATGAAGAAAAATTTATACTAAGATACCATATATATATATATATATATATATATATATATATATAAATCACAGAATTTTTCCCAAATCAATAGCATTAAAACCTATGACTTTTCAACACTATACACGACCATTCCTCACGATAAATTAAAAACTAGACTTTTTGACATCATAGACACTTGCTTCTTCAACAAAAACGGAAAACGGAAATATTCATATCTAGTGATCAGTCATTCAAAAACTTACTTTGTTAAACACCACTCTGATTCCACGCACAAGTACTCTGAAGTTGAAATAAAAAATATGCTAGAGTTCCTCATTGACAATATCTTCGTGGTCTTTGGTGATCAGGTCTTCCAACAGTCTGTTGGAATTCCCATGGACACGAATTGTGCTCCTTTGTTAGCTGACCTGTTTTTATGTTCATATGAAGCAGAATTTATTCAAAAACTTCTACGTGAGAAGAAAAAATCTCTCGCTGTGACCTTCAATTCGACTTTTAGATATATCGATGACGTTTTGTCTATCAAAAATTATAGCTTTCATTCATATGTCGATTTGATATATCCCTGTGAGCTCGAAATAAAGGACACCACAGAGTCGTCCACTTCTGCTTCATACTTAGATATTTTATTGAAAGTAGACATTAACGGTAAACTGACAACTCAACTGTATGACAAACGGGATGATTTCAGCTTCTCCATCGTCAACTTCCCATATTTGTGTAGCAATATTCCATTATCACCTGCAAATGGTGTTTATATATCTCAACTGATTCTATATGCAAGAGCTTGTTCTGGGTATAGTCAGTTTTCAAATCGAGGTCAGCTACTGACAAACAAGTTGATGGTACAGGGATTTCAACAGTCTCGATTGAAGTCAGCATTTCGCAAATTTTATGGTCGTTATAACGATCTAGTTCGTCAATACAACCTCAAATTGGGTCAAATGCTGTTTGACGTGTTTCATACCAATTGTTAAGCCGTTCTTGGCACACTGATTTTGACTGCGGATAACTCCGTTTACCTGATCATGATATAGGGCTCACGGCAGGTGTAACCGGTCAACAGGGGATGCTTACTCCTCCTAGGCACCTGATCCCACCTCTGGTGTGTCCAGGGGTCCGTGTTTGCCCAACTATTTAGTTTGTATTGCTTGTAGGAGTTAAGAGATTGATCACTGTTCGTTATCTTCACCTTGCATATATAAGTATTAACATGTTACAATCTGTATGAAATATATGTGCGAGTGGATCCACATATGGAGTGAAATAACATTCATGGGCTATCTCAGTCAATGTCTTTTAAGTATTCAGGAAGCTTTTGTTGACATTGTATTTTATTCCATGGTACTTATAATCTGACAGCCCCCCCCCCCCCCCCCCCCCCCAATAATACACATATTGCAATATCCCGATCTTACAGAGTACTTCTATTCGTCTGAATAATCGTCTGAAATTGCTTGCTCTAAACCCTTAGGTTTTTTTTCTCTGGATTCACCTATAACATTTACAAATACATGGCAAGTAACATGTGCATATGCGATATACCTTCTGACTGTCTAAAGACCTGGGTCAGGACAAAGTGATATGGAACTAGGCCCCGGGATCACGGACGTCTTGAGTCAAACTGAATGGCGGTATTTTACTCAAATCTGAGAATTTTTCTAAAACCTCTAAGGTGAACTCAATAAAGTGTGCCACGAAACTTGAGTCTTGCTCAAGTTGTGAAAATGCTTGAGTTTTTCTAAAGAAACCTGAATTTGCTAAATAACTGTCTCAGAAGTAAACTCAAATAAAAAATGGCTGTCAGATGAATATTCTTAATGAACTTAATGATAATTCCCAGAAGAATGATTAAAGATAGGACCAATCCTCTTCAAGTTTTATTGTCTGACGAGATATTCCAACGGTATCGCTTTAGATCCACCACCACTTTATTCCTATGTGGGTTGATATCCGAGGATTTTTGCAACCATACACAGAGAACTTGTCCCTTACCACCACTTCTCCAAGTTCTAGCGGCTTTGCGCTTTTATGCGACTGGTTCCTTTTATGTACTTATAGGGGATTCACTTTCAATCTCACAATCGGATGTCGGACGGGCAGTAAGAGCTGTTACCTCCCTTATTTGTTAATGATTCGTCAATAAATCAAAGGTAACTAATAATACTAACTTATCAACAAATAAAACACTGTACAGTTAAACACAGAAAAACATACAGCAAGTTTAAGATACATTAATATCAGTGCATCAGTATACTGTTCTTGCACAGCAAAATACAATACAATGCCAAGTCAAAGTATCACTTACAATATATGTGTGTTATAACAATAACTGTTTTGATAAACAAGATACCATTCACAAGTAACAATTAAGTAACAATTCACGAGATTTCTGTTACTATAATACTGAACGTTCTCTTTGTTCTTTTACATTCAAAATCTGCATCACATTTCAAAAACAATTAGTGAACACACATTTTATATCTACAACACATTTAAAAGGCAAATGGTGAACAATCACATACACATTTTAAATCTATGCTACATTTCAAAATATTTGGTCTCTTCTTTACCATCATCATCTTCTGAATCTTCAAACTCAGACTCCTTTTCAACTCTATCCATTAAACTTGTTGGTTTTACCCTTTTGGGTGCTTCTGTCAAGTTGTGTTTGATGAGATTAGGTGAACTCTCGAACTGGTTATGATTATGAGACGATGAACCATTGGATGGGGACTTGTCAAATAATGACAAATGGCTATGCGAACTGAGGGATGGACTAAGCAAGGGTGTATATGATGGCCTCAGTACAGACAATGATGACAATTATGTTGGGGAAACTAGTGGGCCCTTTCTCTTTTAATCGTTTCCTGTACTCCAACAGACTAACCTTTTTTGTTGGATTAGGGGCTGGTTCTGCCTCAAACTCCACCGTGTTGGTTCCCTGTGTGGGTTCACGGTCTGCTGGAGGAGCAAACGTCTATGAAGGAGTAGTGATTGTGATGGTGTCTGAGTGTGAATTATGATCATTATGAACTCCTGACCCCATCTCCTCATGTGAGGATGTCAAGGGCAGTCCCTCAGATTGCCTGACCACAGGAAAACTGCCAATTTGTTTGGACGACACTGCATTATCCACCAAAGCTTGACCAATATCCGACACATTTACAAGTTCTACTTCCACTGTGATTTTAAATATATCTAACATAGAGCTGTCTAGCATATCATTCTCCAAGACTGAATTCTCCAAAGTGATTACAGCCTAGGAGGAGACACTTCCTTCACTCTGACCAATTCTGATCACTACTACCATCCACTATCTACACCAGCTATCCTCTCTCCTAGTGTGGACACTGACAAAGTGACTGTTCTGCTACATGTATCCAGACCTTGCAACTCTACTAAAATAACCAAGCCTTAGATTGCGATGTTATGGAAGATGAACGACACATTTCTTGCACATTAGACGTACTATATGAATCCACCATAACACTGTTGCTATCAGCGTACTCCCTTGAGGACGTACCACTACCACAGGAATCTTAATGCGGCGTACTGTTAAACACTTCTCGGTTCTTGGTTTTTCCTTTGATTCTCGTTATTTTCAACTTCAACTTGGTCCACTTCCGTATTCACAGAAACACTTTGATCCTCCTCAACTTCCTCTAATACTGCTTCAGACTGGCTCACTTGCTGTTATCCGCTTGAAACTCTATCATCATTTACAACATTTAGTCCAACTGGTCTCTGAATTACTTGTAGAGTCTAGTTTATCTACTTCCTTCTGTACACCACAGTTTACATTTAGATCCTCCCCCGATCTGTCGGTTACTTCACACATGTGGTTCCTGTCACTCTGGTCACTACTAGAAGTCCTGTCCTGCTGATACTATTTTTGTAATGAAACATCTTTGTCCTCATATGTGTCAAGGTTTCCAGTTATTTGATTAATGTAAGATATCTGAGAAGGTACCTCAGCATCACTGCCATTATCATCAGTATCACACTCCGAATGAAGACGGCCATGCTTCGAGTAGTTATCCACCGTTGAGTCCAAGCCATAGTCACTTTGGATTTGAGTATGGCTTCAGCCATGGACTGTTGATTGTATCAGATGTCCATGATCAAAAGTGTCAGATTCATCGAAGGAAATGGTGGCATACTTGTTTCCTTTTACGTTGCATGGATAATGTGCACCTTCGTTATCATCTGAATCATATACTAGTTGCTGTTGTGGTGGTTGCTGAGGTTGTTGTGATTGTTGTTGTGTTTTCTGAGGTAGTTGATGTGCTTATTGTATTTGGTGATGTTGTTATTTTGTCTGTTGTATTTGCCGAGGCTGTTGAGTTTGTTGTGCAAGTTGCTGAAATTGCAACCGTTGAGATATTTGCTTTGGGGTTGATTGATGTGATGCTGGTTGCTGCGGTAGTGGTTGTTGAGATTGTGGCTGTTGTAGTTGTAAATCCAGTTTACTATTTTGAGGATATGCACCAAGTGCTTCCTGGCCAGTCGATTGTAATGAACCGCTATATGACCAAGGAAATTCGTCAGACACAGATTGAACTGGGTTCAACCCCTGAACAGTCAACGGTGGTGAATCGAGGTTTGGGATGAAACACCCAGGAAATGTGGATAGGGTTCAATCTGAAAAGCAGACACGGGCGGTACAAGAACTCCCGATACCACTGGGTAGCCATATGGTTGGGGAAAGTATCGATATGGTCCCCAAGGTGACATACAATATGGCATAATTTAAGGTGAGTAGGGTGGGAACTGTTCCCATTGTGGAGGCATTTCATAATATGACACACCCATCTGTGTAGGATAGTTATACATGGCACACATCTTATTTTCTCTATTCCTTATCCCCTCTCTATTATTAAATACTAAACACCAAAGGAATTGATCAGAAAAAAAAACCCCATTAATAGTAAATATCCATATTGGCAAGTCAAGAAAGAAAAATGGGAACAATGAATCAAAATTGCAAAGTAAACTTCCTAAAACGCAAAATGAAATATGTCATGAGAAATATATAAGTATCTTTATTCTATTGAATAAGTTTGAAAAAAAACAACAAATAATCAACATTGAAAGAAGGAAAGAAAATTGCAATCAACGTTCAACTGGTACAACCTAAACAAACAGATTTTCCCAAAACGTAAATAGATATACACGTCACAGAAAACTGTGCTGTGCCAATTTGGCGCCAAAAATCTAGCCTGAAAAAATGACGCCCGAGAAGACGACAAAAATATTTCATAAACTGTCAAAAATAGAAAATACGTTTCAAAAATGAACAATACGACAATTTATCGATTTAACGTTTTTAGAAACGCTCAAAACCGATAAAAATAACAAGATTCAAATAACAGCAATGATATTCAATGAACACCGAAGTAAATTATCACCACGTGCTATTTGTCAACACGTATATAAGGGTGAAAACTCTAACACAAAAACCGGCAAAGTCATTTATGTCATTTACAGAATTTAAAGCAATGTCTACAGGAAAAGTAAACTTCATCGAGTTTTCAGGTCTTGTTACAGCAATAAAGAAATATATACCATAGAACAATAAGATTATTGTAAAAGATTACAATATCAGATATCCCTCTACTATTGAACTAATATTCACGTCTAAGAAAAGTTGCCAAGCTATGTATAATGTACTTATCTCAAAGGAAAAAAAATATCCAACTTCTGAAAATAAGTGGATTGAAAATGACATCAACTTTAGAAGAAACGATTGGGATACTATATATATGCCTCCTTTTAAAACAACTGCAGAAACAAAATTGCAGTGGTTTCAATTCCAAATGCCTCACAAATTATCTGCTACAAACTACAATCTGAATATATGTGGTATCAATGACTATACACTATGCTTTTACTGCAATCAATTGCCAGAAACATTAGCTCATTTGTTTTCAGAATGTTTTTTTTTTAATAAAAAATCTTTGGTTTGTGGTAGAATATTGGTTAAAATCTACATTAGATATCGATATAAACACAAGCAGAAATTCAGTTTTGTTTGGTAAATTGAATAATGTTAGATTACACCGTCTGGAAAATCTTATCATTCTAATAATTAAGGTCTTCCGTAACAACGGAAGATCTTCTACTGACTGTGCTGGTTAAGATTATTCTTATTATTCTTCTTTTTTCTTCTTTTTCCTAGACGCTAACTTTGAAGCTTCACATCTCGCTCATTTCTGCATGGATTTTGCTCAAATTTTCAGGGTTTATAAACTTTACAGAACAACTTTAAAATCATGTACTACATTTCAGAAATTCCCTTTTGTTCACGAGTTATTTTCCTTTGATGAAATTTTAGAGGCTTTGGTTTCCAGACAAAGGCTCCGAGACTGTATAAGCTTGAGCAGAAAATGCATTGAAAATGAAAAGTTGGAGCATTGTAGTTGTGCACATCGTTTTTTGATTACAGCGTTCGAAATGGTGGTTGACAGGGTTCAAAAATTAGGACGCCTAAAGGAGTAAAAAATTGCACATATTTTCCTTTGTATCTTTTAAACTAAAAATATTTTGTTAAGACGTGTAGAACAAATGTTGTGCAAAATGTTAAGAACCTTCTTTTGGTATTCCTAAAAAGGGGCTGGCCCCTAAAATTGGGGATCTGGGGATCTTCAAAGTTTTCGCTTTATAACTCAAAAACGGTAAATATTTCGATATGGCTTTCGCTGGAAAAGTTGTTGTTTAACATCTTATTGATCTTATAAACATAATATTTTGCTCGAGTATTGTGTTAAATATGAGTAAAAAGCTTGACCCGCAAACAGGTAACCGTATCATTAGGTAGGTGAAGGGGGAAAATATGCGTATAACTTAAATAAACTTGCTTTAATTGATAAATCTGACTTCATTAAATGCTAATATTCTTTTAAAATAAGGTGTTAACGTGATCTATGGTTCCTTTAAAAATCATATATCGACAACTTTCTTTTTTTATTATTTAGTAGCTTTAATATAAACAATCGTTCCAAAGAAAAAAAGAGGAAAAGGTTATCTCTTCTACGTTTGTTATCAAAACAACGATATATTTAATTGAAGAAACAAACCTTCAAGCATAGAATAACTCAGTCATTAACTACACACATCTTACATACACCGCGGGTTTGTTTTTGTTTACAATTACGTAACCGCCTCGAGGAACCATCGCATGTGAACCAGGGCATGTACACAAAGTAAACATTGTCGTCCTAAATATAACACAGAATGTTATGTTTTTTATCATATTGAATTTTTCGAATAATTCAGTCTTTCCGGGAATGTATATACTTGTTTATACGTCCCTGGTCTTATGTTTGATTTGTTTTAAATTCAAAACTCTAGAGCATTGAGTTAGGCATCAATTTTAAATCTGCAATTTAATATACAGTTCGTTTCTCAATCATGTCTAATTGAATGTGTTTTTAATATCGGAGATTCATCGCTGCTGGACTAGCGATCTGTGATTTCACACTACTTTAACTGAACACACACGCTTTATTCAAATTCTTCGTTGTGAAAAAGAAAATGGATACATTTTACAAACATAACGAATTATTTCTGAACATGTTTTGAAATCAATAGTTTATAATCATGATTAAACCAAATCTAAACATGCGTATAGAATATTCAGAAACCCATGGCCGACCAGTCTCATTTCAAATGATTTGTTGTTTTATTGTTTAAAAAAATGACTTTGATTAAACATTGATTCAGAACTCCTGGTCCAAATTATGTAACTTCGGCACGTGCCCCTGGCGTGAAATTCATACGTGACTTCTGTGCGCACTGTGTACGTAATATACCTACATGTATTTACGCAGATAGATATTAAAGTTTAATAAAATATTCAAGATGTGAGAGCAATTTATTTGATTTGTATGTATAAATAATTCAAACTCGATGAATTATTCTCTTCAGTCTGAATATTATGCTATCATAATTTTGTTGTACGTATGATAAAATATTGGTAACAGCTATGAACCTTTATTGTATGTCCTGAGCCATAAATTTCATAAATTTAAATAGTAATTTTTTCTTCATTATTGGGACTGAAAAGTTAAATGCTGAAAGAATTTAATCCCACACACACGCGCGCCTCAAAAGACTGATTCGTGGAATGAGATCATACACGCATGTACTTGAGTAGTATACATTTATTAAACACTTAACGATAAAAATTTATAGTACATCTTTATAGCTTCATTTCAATGATATATATTAAATTCTCAAACTATTTCATAATTACATACGAGAAGTCAGAATCGCCAGCGTAGCCAAACTACTTATATCGTTAGAGTACTTATCTTCCTGTCACAATTGATTATTTTCTTTCTAAAAACTTAACTTGTATTCGTCTTTTGTAAAATCACTGGTTAAGTATTTCAAATATTTTTTCGCGGGGTGATGTTACGTATAACATATCAAGAGGGAAAGAAGGCGAAAGTTAGATCCCACACACACATACCCATGTACGGTTCCTGTATCAAATGTCATTTAATTTTAAAAATACACCATAAGCTCATTCTTCACATAAAGATTATTAATGACCATAACATGAATATTCTTGATGTAAGGTCATTTGCACCATTTCTAAAGGTCTAAAAATTAAAAATTGATTAGAGTCTTAATATATCTTACTAGTGGCAATTTTTTTTAATTAATACTGATAAAAAAATGTCCATATGATCAAAGAATATGCCCTGGCCTTGACCCATGGTCACATTGTCAAGTTCACTTTTTAGAAAATACAAACCCTGTCCTGGCCATATCAAGTAATGAAGAAACATTTAGATTTCATACTTACAACAGATTTTCATGTTAACTGAGGCTGCATTAGGACCTGACCCAAGGATATATGGTCAAGTTCAAGGTTTTTATGTCACACAGCTCCGACGGAAGACCTCTCGTTGCTTTGCAACGAGCTTTGCTCTAGTTACATACTATATTTATACAAATAAGTTTACCCCTTCAAAGAGGTTGAGCTTTGGGACCCTAAAAGAGAATGTAATTAGTCGATAATATGCTGAAAAATTTATTGTAATGAAAAATTGTAAGGACAAAAAATTTAAAAAAAAGTTTGAAAAATGCCTTACAAAAATTGAACACTCACCATAAGCTATGTAAAGCCCTGTTTTAATCTATGTGTTGATTTCTCTACGTGTTGCATCTCTTTAAATGACTTTCTTCCTTCTTTTCAAACTCTTATCTCTAATCTGTCATCTTTTCCTCTATAAAAAACGCCCAAAACTTACACACACACACACACACACACACACACACACACATACGCGTAAGCACCTTCAAGTTGGGTCCTCTAACTCAGCACGGGCAAATGGGAACCCCCTTTTCTAGCTGATATTTTGTAATGGTTTTTTGGCTACATATTGATTTTAATATTACCAAAGACATGTGCTATTTCAAATTTTGATTTGACAAGTATTTCACAATATGACCTAGCACCTTCAAGTGAGGACTTCCGGTACAGATACACCCTGCCAACTTGGGACAACGATACACACACAATCAACTGAGGACACCATATACATACTGACAACTGAAACCGTTACAGAATAGCAATAGCTAATTCATGTGTATCAAAACATTCTTGCAGTTTTTACATAAAAGTGAGAATATTTTCCCATTACATTTTCGAGCTCACTACGAAAATCTTAAACCGAACGTACTTATATTCATCATAAAGAGCAAAATGAAAATAACTATTGACTTTATTGCCCGGTCTCTCCCCGAGGAAATTTAAAAGTTTGAGAAATTTATATGCGGAAACTTAAGCATAGGTTTTTAGCAATGCTGTAGTTTTTTCCTTTTAGAGAAAAATCATGAAGTTGTCAGGACAACGAATAGACAATGAAAGGATTTTCGCAACACAGAATAGTTGCATTAAACTTGAAAATTCAAGTAGATGTCGACATTCCCTTCACGCTGCATCTCCACGACCAGTCTTGCACATGCATAAATTATACGAATAGCACATGCGAAATACGTTGGAGGTTTCCGCTGATGTTGCATATCCAGTTTTAGTTTGTCGAAAGCATAATGTATATATTTTTCTAAAATTTAATGTTCATTCCTTTTGAATATTGGAACGATTTTTAAAATCACAATATACATTTGTGAAATTTCAAATGTCGAATGTCATTTAATGAGTATTTCCTGAAATATTGTTAATATACTTCAGAAATGTTTTTAGCTCATCCTGATATCTGTCGGCATTCTCCTGACATAGACATCAGAAGGATTTTAACAATGATCCGATATAGATATGACATTAACAGACAACTTTAGTAGAGAGAGTGTCAAATAAGTATATATTCACTTTGAAACATCCAAACATTTGATTGATGACACCGTGTAAGAGGATTTGATCACCTTAGTCTATTGAGGTCAAATCGATACACACACACCATCAAATGAAGACTATTACTTTTTAGGTTTGTTACTGACATTTTTTCATAGAGAATAACATACTTAATAAGAGTTTTGTTTTGTTGATGACCAAAACCTTTTCATATTATTATATATAAGAAAGTTGCTGAATTTCGCCACTCGCCAACAGTTACTACAAAAATTTAGACGTCAATCACGTGACGCATTTTAATTAATGACAGAACGTCATTCTAGTCCGAGGCAAAACAATTTAATATATACATACACTCAACTGAGACCAATTCATACACACCGTCAAATGAAGACTGTAATATACACACAGTCAACTGTGGTCAAATTGATACACACACCTGCAAATGAGGACTTTGATATACATGTACACACAGTCAACTGAGGTCAAATTGATACACACACCTGCAAATGAGGACTTTGATATACACACAGTCAACTGAGGTCAAATTGATACACACACACCTGGAAATGAGGACTTTCATATACACACAATCAACTACAGGGGCTAAGCCCGTTTTGGGCCCGAACTCTGTGATACCATAAATATAGAAAGGGGTCTAACTCTGACACAGATAAAAAAAACTAACCACTCGCTTCAAATGCCTATAAAATCTTAAACTAGGTAAGCTATGCGTAATTTGTCGTTTTCCTTGCATAGATTAATGTTTTAACTACTTGCATGCCAAATTTCAAGTCACTGGTTCTTCAAATAACAAACATATACGTCATCGTTTTCTGGATTTCACTTGTTTATTTTTACTAGGACATTTACCGGTCCAGGTCACGGAGAGTCGTTTCTCGCCTATGACAGCAGCGAAATTCAGACTAGTATGGAAGATTTCGGACCTGTCAATTAAAATTTCACATCAATTATACGCTACTTACTTCCTCATATTTTAATAATGTTCTTCGTGTAGACGTTACACGACTTATTTTTCCTCAGCAGTATCAACTGTTTAAGATTTTATAGGCATTTGAAGCGAGTGGTTAGTTTTTTTTTCTGTGTCAGAGTTAGACCCCTTTCTATATTTATGGTATCACAGAGTTCGGGCCCAAAACGGGCTTAGCCCCTGTGCAATCAACTGAGGTCAAATTGATACACACACCTGCAAATGAGGACTTTGATATACACACAGTCAACTGAGGTCAAATTGATACACACACCGTCAAATGAGGACTTTCATATACGCACAATCAACTGGGGTCAAATTGATACACACACCGTCAAATGAGGACTTTGATATACACACAGTCAACTGAGGTCAAATTGATACACACACCTGCAAATGAGGACTTTGATATACACACAGTCAACTGAGGTCAAATTGATACACACACCTGCAAATGAGGACTTTCATATACGCACAATCAACTGATGTCAAATTGATACACACACCGTCAAATGAGGACTTTGATATACACACAGTCAACTGATGTCAAATTGATACACACACCTGCAAATGAGGACTTTGATATACACACAGTCAACTGAGGTCAAATTGATACACACATCTGCAAATGAGGACTTTCATATACACACAGTCAACTGATGTCAAATTGATATACACACCATCAGATGAGGACTTTGATATACACACAGTCAATTGATGTCAAAATGATACACACACCATCAAATGAAGACTTTGAAAATCAGTTTATGAGGGGTTATGGTAATCAAAATGTTCGTGGACTGATGCTATAAAATCATCATCGGCAAAGCTACAAGAATGAAATTTGGCATACTTATAGATATACACAAGTTTCACTTATATATACGATATTCATTCATTAATTAAAAGTATTATTGATGATAAAACACCGGGCAATACGTCGACACTGCACAACCCTAAAATTATATAAGATACTAGTACTCTGCTTTTTATAAGGATCAAGGAATGATATTTATATCTATTGATAAAGGTTCGTGAATCTTTAGAAATATAATGTAGTACAATTATACATACTGCTGCAAATTTTAACGTTATTTCAACCGTTTCTAAGGATTTTTGGTCGATTGCGTGAATGAAGTTCTAAACATTGTATACAAAAAATGACGATGGCGGACAGTGTATTTTTCCGCAGCGTAAGTAACATTTGTCTTAAATTTGGAAATTGACCAACAGAAACTGTTTATCAGTTTTGCGAATCTGGTGTATCATATCAAGTGTTCCAAACTCTAATTATTAGAAGGCTTAAACACTTTAAGGAAACAAGAGGCCATTGGGTCACATCACTCACCTGAGTCACCTTGGCTCATATTTAAAGATTTTTCCTATATATTCACATGCAAAACTTTGATCCCTATTGTGGCCCCATCCAACCCCATGGAGCCATGATTTTAACAAACGTGAATCTGCACTATGTCAGGAAGCTTTCATGTAAATCTCAGCTATTCTGGCTCAGTGGTTCTTGAGAAGATTTTAAAAGATCCTTCATATATATTTGTATGTAAATCTTTGATCCCCTATTGTAGTCTCATCCTGCCCTCGGCGGCCATGATTTTAATGAACTGAAATCCGTGTTATGTCAGAAAGCTTTTGTGTAAATTTCAACTTTCCCGGGCCGGTAGTTTTTGAGAAGAAGATTTATAAATATTTTCCCTATGTAAAACTTTGACCCCCACTTGTGGCCCCACCCTGCCTCCCGGGGCCATGATTTGAACAAACCTGAATCTGCACTATGTCAGGAAGCTTTCATGTAAATATCAGCTTTTCTGGCTCAGTGGTTCTTGAGATGAAGATTTTTAAAGATTTTCCCTATATATTTGTATGTAAAACTTTGATCCCCTATTGTGGCCCCATCCAACCCCCCGGGGGCCATGATTTTAACAAACTTGAATCTGCACTATGTCAGGAAGCTTTCATGTAAATCTCAGCTTTTCTGGCTCATTGGTTCTTCAGAAAATTGATTGATTGATTGATGTTTTCCGCCACACTCAACAATTTTTCAGTTATTGGTGGAGCCCAGTTTTTTGTTTTTTGTTTGGTGGAAGAGAGAACCCGGATACAATTAATATACCTGGGAAGAGATCACCGACCTTGCGAAAGTAATATGGGAAACGTTCTCACTTACCGGCGCGAGCGGGATTCGAACCCGCGCCGACCAGAGGTGAGAGGCCGTGTGATTTTGAGCGCAATGCTCTAACAACTCGGCCACGTAGGCCCTCTTTCTTGAGAAGATTTTAAAAGATTTTTCCTATATATTTGTACGTAAAACTTTGATCCCCTATTGTGGCCCCATTTCAACCCCCGGCGGCCATGATTTCAACAAACTTGAATCTGCACTATGTCAGGAAGCTTTCATATAAATTTCAGCTTTTCTGGTCCAGTGGTCCTTGAGAAGATTTTGAAATGACCCCAACCTATTTTTGCATTTTTGTGATTATCTCCCCTTTGAAAGGGACATGTCCCTTCATTTGAACAAACCTGAAAGCCCTTCACTCATGGATGCTTATGGCCAAGTTTGGTTGAAATTGGCCCAGTAGTTCTGGAGAAGAAGTCGAAAAAAGTTTACAGACAGACGGACAAACGACGGACAACAGGCGATCAGAACAGCTCACTTGAGCTTTCAGCTCAGGTGAGCTAAAAAGAGAAAGTATTAATGACGACGAAAAAATAGGATGTCCATAGGTCTTATGGGTATATATCAACACGATCAATACTGATTGACTAATTTCTTTGCGACTTCGCAATAATTTCAAGACAAAAGAAATAGCGCTTTTTGTTTCTTATGATTAGGAGTTCATCCAGTTTCTTTCGTACGTAAGGGTATTGCTGCCAATTGATATAATTTTTTGCTATGTCGTAAGTACGAGATACTAAGTCGTACGAACGAGATACTAAGTTGTACGAACGACATACATATGTAATAAGTCGTAATTACGAAATAATAAGTCGTATAAACGACACATACTCAGTCGTACGTAAGAAATAATAAGTCGTTATAACGAAATATAAGTTGTAGTTACGAGATAATAAGTCGTACGAACGACATAATAAGTTGTAATAACGAGATACATGTAATAACTCGTACAAACGAGACAATAGCTCGTACGAACGACATAATAACTTGTACGTACGAGAAACACTAAGTCGTTCGAACGACATAATAAGTCGTTATTACGAGATACTAAGTCGTAATAACGAGATACTAAGTCATAATAACGAGATACTAAATCATACGAACGAGATAATAAGTCGTTATTAAGAGATAATAAGTCGTTATTACGACATAATTAAGCCGCATGAATGACATAATTTCACCAAACAACAAATATGGACGGCGTAGAAATAGTTGACAAGCTTGTGAAGTTTTATTTCAAGTTAGGATCTAACCACAAAGAAATTTTGCAATCGCTAGCTTTTTATAATGGGATCGTGATTAGTATTAGAAGCTTGAGACGTCTTTTGGCAAAAATGGGTTTGTTTCGCCGCAAAGGTTATTCGAATATTCTTGCTGTGGCTATGTTTATAACGGAACAAGTTGATAAATCAGGTCAGTTACAAGGATATAAACTGTTACACTTGAAGTATATCAAGAATGGTTTTGTTGTGAATCAGGAGAGTGTTCGATTGTTGCTTCAAGTTATTGATCCAGAGGGCGTTGAAACAAGACAGCGAAACAGATTTCAGAGGCGAAAATACTTATGCAGTGGACCACTCGCGGATTTTTCTTACGAGTCCTTACGGATCTCAGACTCGTAGTCAATCGCAAGCATTCGTAAATCACTCGTCGGTATCCGTTAATAACTCGTCACAACTCGCACACACTCGTAAGGATCCGTGAAAGTAGGGGCAAATTTTTTGACATGTCAAAAAAATTCACGATTGTCCACGGATTTTATTTTCCGTAAATAACCCGTAAATAACTTGTAACAATCCGTTAGACTTTAGTATCGTAAACTGGTCGCAAGAACACGTAAACTGCTCGTAAGAATCCGTAAAACACTCGTAAAAAGTTTTTTTTTACGAATCTTTGCGGCTAGTTTACGATATGTTACGGATAGTTTACGAGTTGTTTACGGATTATCACGAATGCCTAAGTGATATTTACGATTGCATTCACGTCGGGTTACAATCGCTTTTACGCTTTTTCAGAGTCATTACGAACGCTTTACGTATAGACACGATTACTTTACGAGTACATACTTAAACTTTACGATTAAGGAAACGTATGAAAGACGCAAAATCTGATAGTTTCTTTCAGTTGTTATCAAGACATTAAAGAAGTTACACATTAATGTCAGGGCTGCGTTGAAGATCGTAGCGGCTAGCTTAGATATCTAGATCTATTAAACGCACTGTATGAATTAACGCTTGTTATTCCTACGTAGGGCTAGAGGACCCAGATATCGTGGTTTATATAACTTAATATTTTATGATACGGTATAATGAAGATACTGCATGTCTTGTAAATTATGGACTTGTTCTTGAGAAGCAATCTATTTTTAGTGTTCTCTGCACATTTTTCATTTGACTGAAGTGTGACACTTCAGTTGAACAAATTATATTTCACTCAACCTACATGTATGAATGTTTTGTGCCAGGTTTGGTTGAAAGTTGGCCCTTCGGTTCTAAATAAGTTTAAAATCATAAAGTTTACAGATGGACAGATAGATATAAATAAATGGACACCAGAAAGCTTTTAGCTTCAAATGAGCTCAAAACTAATGAAGACCTAGTTCCTGTTCAGCAAGAAGCATTGCTCTAGTTTTCTTTGATCAACTCCCATGAGTACAATCTGTGATTTGAATTACATGACCTTGACCTAGACACCTTGAGATTCATAATACTCTGTCAGAACATAAACGTACTTTGTGTCAAGCATATTGTCACAGTTTCAGGAATATCTCTTGAGAAAGTTTTAAAATCTTGATAAAGACCCAGGTGCAAGATCACAAGCATACCAAGTATAAGCTTGATGTTTTCTGTCATTGTAAAAGTTTTCAATCTAATATATGACTGTAATCAAATTCTAGGACCTTGACCTTGATAAGAATTAGAATTGGTAAATAGTTCATAGTAAATCATGAAGTATCATACAAGCTTTCATGAAAAGCAAGAGTTACTACTGCCTCTTGGTTATATGTCTATGCACGGTATAAAAATTCAATTGAACATACTCTCCATCAAAGTTTGGAGAAATTACAAAAGCTTTAAATTTTAGTGTCAAAGGTATTCGGTTTTCCTTTGGAGACATAGGGAATGAAGGTCAGGAGAATGCTAAATTCTTGCTCTGTACTGGTATAGTCAAAACCCTCTCTTTGAATATGTAGCTTTTAGTAAATGTAAAAGACTAAATTGTTCATGAGTGTATTTTTGATGCTTATTATCTCGCTAAGACCACTTTTAAAATATCTCGTCCGTACGACTCACTGTATATCGTTTGTACGACTTATTATCTCGTTATTACGACTTACCATCTCGATCGTACGACTTATTATCTCGTCCGTACGACTTATTATCTACTTCGTATGATTTAGTATCTCGTTACTACGACTTATTATCCCGTTATTACGACTTAGTATCTCGTTATTACGACATAGTATCTCATTATTACGACATAGTATCTCGTTATAACGACTTATGTCGTTTGTACGACTTTCTGTTTCTCGTACGTACGAGTTATTATTTCGTTATTACGACTTATTATGTCGTTCGTACGACTCATCATCTCGAAATTACAACTTATTAACTCCTTATAACGACTTATTATCTCGTAAATACAACTTATTATCTCGTTATGACGACTTATTATGTCGTACGTAAGACTTAGTATATGTCGTTTATACGACTTATTATCTCGTAATTACGACTTAGTATGTCGTTCGTACGACTAGTATCTCGTACGTACGATATATTATCTCGTAATAATGACTTATTATCTCGACTCGTACGTACGACTTGGTATCTCGTTCGTACGACTTAGTATCTCGTACGTACAACATAGCAATAAATGGATTAGAAAGCAATGGATAATAGTCTTACGTTACCCCTTTGCACAATAACGTCGCATGACATTAACCGAAGCGCGGAGTTTGCGCCGAAGTAACTGATCGTGAAATATATAAAAGTGTATACTAAGCTTTTACAAGAATGCATTACATTGAAACTTTCCACACTTACAGAAAATATGTCTAATAAAAATTACAATAAAATTCATTGCAATCGAACGAGTACTTTTTGTTATATGTCATTAGTTCATGAACTTGATAACCACTCGTACATTCAGCGAACCGAGATCAATTCTATATGTACATACAACGAACCGAGATCAATTCTATATGTACATACAGCGAACCGAGATCAATTATATATGTACATACAGCGAACCGAGATCAATTCTATATGTACATACAGCGAACCGAGATCAATTCTATATGTACATACAGCGAACCGAGATCAATTCTATATGTACATTTACCGAGAATTTTCTCCCCTCTTTTTTAAAAAAGAAATCCGATTGTGTTCATACAGCTACTGATAAAAGCGAGTCAAGATTTATCTAGTTTAAACCTATTTGTCCGCGTATAGATATATACGCATTCCTTAAACCTTTTTTTAAAATTGTCCTCAAACGCATTATTTTGTTCATTTAGTGAGAATGCTATTTTTTTCAAATAACTATAATAAGTATGGTTTATATTGTTAAATGGTGTCGTATTTTATACTTTTGAGGTTGACTTTGCGTGGATTACTTTGTGATCGATCGAAACTTTACCCACATTGAGAGCGCGGACTGAACGGACTACATGTACATAGACTGACGTCATACTTTCAAATGTAGTTGTAGTAACCTTTCATATATGGAAGAATTGGCTGCCTTCTATATGATGTACTATTTTCTTGAAACGCCCGCTACCTTCATATCCGCATGAACCACCAAAAAAAGCATTTTTTGTTTAAATATACACCGTCAAGTGAAGGCTTTGATACATTTGTACACAGAGTCTACTGAGGTCAAACTGATCCTAACCTGCGCAATGGAATAAGCTCCGCAAATATTTCTACCAATATTTCCTTCGATTTTTTAAAAGAAATTTTACAATCATCCCAAGGCAGATTTGATAGGGGTTTAAATCAAAGATCATAAACTAATACGGTACGTCGTTCAAGTTATCATGACATTTATTATTTAGGAATCATATACAATAGCTTTTAAATTGCAGTTTACCGATTTTGTGAAGTACTAATTATTTGTAAACGTATTTGATACTCTTGTCACTGTCTCGATCATCAGGCATGCTAGAGTTAAGATGTGTTTTAAGACGAACTAACAACATATCTTAGTCACAAGTGCGGCTAACAAAGCTATCCTAACTTTGGAGACTTCCTAATCTTCGTCATAATTTTAAAACAACAATGGGGTACATAGGGTACACCTGTTAAAGTATCGATACTTGTAAATATATATGACTTACGTCCAATAACAAGATAATCAAATTGCCAACCATGATTTTTCATGAACTGGGGCTCATAACATAAAGGGTACTTAAATCTAAGACCGTGCTTATGTAGGACTTAAGTACATTCTTAGACTAGATGCATGCTAAGCTAGGACAATTCGAGCAAAAATCAAGTTTGTCTTCCATACTTTTTACACATGTTTAAAGATATAAATTAATGATTCCGGGATTAACATTTTCTAGGGTACACAAATAACAAGAGGTACTGTGAGCAATGCTCACTAAGAATACCCCCCGCTTACCCCAATCTCCGAAAGGGTGTTGTTAATAGGTATAAATTACCACTTTACTGAGTGTAAAAATATGGTATGCCTTTGTAGAAGAAAATGGAAGGTATAGTCCGAACACAAATACATGGTATAAACCTATAATTTTGAGTTCGAGATCAAAGGTCAAGGTCAGAAAGAGGTCATGAATGTACATGACACATCGTCTCATGGTGATACACCCATATCTTATGGCATGACTATGTCAAAACCCTATAATCAATTTTGACCTCGAGGTCAAAGTTCAAGGTCATATAGAGGTCATGAAGGTATCCGACACATCGTCTCATGGTGATACACTCATGTGTCAAATATGGTATGCCTATGTCAAAGAACAAAGAAGTCATGGCCCTGACGCAAATCCATTGTAAAAACCTTTAATTTTGACCTTGAGGTCAAGGTCATATGGAGGTCATGAAGGTACATGACACATTGTCTCATGGTGATACACTCATGTATCAAATATGGTATGCCTATGTCAAAGAACAAAGAAGTCATGACCCTGACACAAATCCATTGTAAAAACCTTTAATTTTGACCTTGAGGTCAAGGTCATATAGAGGTCATGAAGGTACATGACACATCGTCTCATGGTGATACACTCATGTGTCAAATATGGTATGCCTATGTCAAAGAACAAAGAAGTTATGGCCCGGACACGAATCTGCACAGACAGACAGACGGACGGACGGACAGATAGTGATTCCTATATACCCCCCTGAACTTCGTTTGGGGATATAAATATCAGTTTGTAAAGTATAAGATAAATAGATTTAATATTTATTACTTCAAATAATGAATATAAGGATTATTTTTTAATGTTAACATTTAATCGAAAAATTCATTATGAAAGCAACTTTAAAAACTTTAATCGACAAGATAAGGTCTTTGTATAAACTGTGTATTTACGAAGATAAATTAACCTTTCTATGATAATTTATTATCATTACATGTTAGATATGTATTAAAATACAAAGGAGATAGCAAGACAGTTTTTAAACAATTTGATGTAGTTTTTTTTGAAAATTCAGTCACAGGGTAACAGCAAACGTCCTTCACATACAGGATATTTTAAATTTTGTTGAGATTTGTTTGCTGGACATGACTTTTGGTGCTTCCATAAGTCTGAAGCTACAACAACGGCCAAACAGTGTGCACATGGCAGGTACTTTTCTTTTTCTTCATTTTTTCTCGGTCTGTACTTTGGTACAGTCCGTGTTCCCTTTTCAATGAATGCTGCTGTCATAGGCGAGAAACGTCTCTGTGACCTGGACTGGTAAATGTCCTAGTAAAAATAAACAAGTGAAATCAAGAGAACAATGATGTATATTTTTGTTATTATAAGAACCTGTGGCTTGAAAGAAGTAGGTACAGTTTCTAAAGTCATTTGGCCCAAAATATCGATGATTTCACTTGGAGTTCAAACCCTGGCATTCAAATAAGGAATGGATTAGCAAACCCCAAATCCGCTCAGTTTGATCAGCAAAATGATTTGTGTCATGTGACGAGAGCTAAAAGTTGGCATAAATTTGCAGAAATGCCATTTTCAGTTAAAATATCCACAAATTCGGGTGATTTTCCTTTCCGAAAACATACAGCGCATGCGTCGAGCAATGATATTCAAGTATGTTTTCATCTTAAAATAATTCACAATATATATCATTTTCATTTTGCTCGACACGCGGGTACGTTAAGGCAGGTTATGAAAATTTTGACTGGGATAAAATCCGCGAAACAATGTGACATCTAGTATATCACTAAGTATATCTTAAATTTTGATTTTATTTTTTATTTAAGTTTTATTTATGCATAAAATAAACCATGCAGCTACTAAGATCCAACAAAATTCGAAATGCTATACTGCTGTTGTGTAATTTCTGTCTGATCGATATGAAAGTAAACTGATGACGTCATGACTATACATCGAGTGACGTTGACACATGCAAGGAATTTGTTTATATGTGCCATGCAAATATCGACAAAATGTGGAGTATTTGAAATATATGACATGGGATATATGGAATATATATGTAAAACGTTGAGAATTTATTGATATTAAGAAGGTATGTTGATATCTTTCATTGACAATTTTGTTTAACGGAGAAAACATTCCATTTAGCATGTCGATCCGATTTTCCTCTGTCACAGACTGAAATAAAACTGAAAAAGTAGCACATTAGGCCGTATACTTTTAGAGACTTTTTATACACCGTTTGAAAGGTCATAAACTAATGTACACGGTAATTACTGATAGAATCGTCTGTTAAGAAAACTTTTAAAGAAAACTGCATAGCATCAGCCATCAGTGCAAAATGCAAAACATGGGCTAGATGGTTTCGTGTTTAAATGTTCAATAATTATTTCTTATTGACAGTGGTAGGATTCTATCAGTAATTCTGATATACTAAGGGTGTTTTACCGTCATTATCGCCAGTTAGACCAATATTTAAATCTTGGGATAATGTGTTACTTTTACATTTTCTATTAAGGTACCTCCATGATCTATTTATAACAGTCATGCAATGACGTCATATGGAAGCGCATGTTTGTCATGTTGTTATGATACAAAATGTTCTCATGTAAACAACCAAAATAGTTTTTAAGAGTTAGTAGCTCCCTCTCTCTGTGTAAGACAGATTTTAAAAATCATTCAGTTTACCAGCATAAATGAAGCATGACCTGCCTTAACATACCCGCGCAAATACGCACATCTTTTCCTGAGCAATAAGCTGTATGACTTTTGACAGTTTTCAGGCTTATTTTGGAAAAATGGCGGGAAATGTCTTATTCATGATGTCATAATGCTATTCAATTAGGAATATCCTTCTGATTTTGTTGACATAGTATACCTGACATATATTTTACTTTCTTAAAACGCTGATTAAGGTTAATTCCAGACACATTTTATAGAGAGAAAATGTTTGGGCCATTTTATGTGTACTGAATCGTACTTTGTTCTTTGGTATGCAAGTATTTAAACATTAATCTATGCAAGTAAAACGACAAATTACGCATAGCGTACCTAGTTTAAGATTTTTTTGGCATTTGGACCAAGTGGTTAGTTTTTTTTATCTGGGTCAGAGTTAGACCCCTCTCTATATTTATCATGGTATCACAGACTTTGGGCCCAAAACGGGCTTAGCCCCTGTGTTTGAATCTGACAAAGCTCAGACAATCAAAATTGAACATAGTAACAATACCTAATGATAAAAATAGGACATAATTAGCATATATCTATGATTTAAAACTTACTCAGTTTTTGGACTTGCAAGAGACATGCCTTAACTTCCTCATTCGTTCCGTCTGGAATGATGATGATGGACTCACTGCTGATTGGCATCTCCTGGGACTGAATAGTAATCAAATCCTTAACCTCTGATGAAGAAATAATATGAAACAAATTTTAGCAATATTTGTTAAACGAAATGCTATAAACATGATTTATTTTCAAACAATTGGAAATGGTACCCATAGCCATTCAAATGGAAAAAAATAATGTCAAAACAGAAAGATATTGGTGATTTTATATCATATGAACAAATAGCATTTATTCTAATATTAACAACTACAGTCTAGACTCACAGTCTTATGTGACCATTCAAGAAGCTAAGAAGAAAAAAGTCACACAAGACAGGGAATCCCTTTTAAACAGTCCAAGACTAGTCTCCAGGGCTTCCTCATTCCTGAAACTATACTAACTCCAGAAATGTTATCTATACCTAAAAACTAGTTTTTAATTAATGCACATGTGACTGATTTTTTAAATTTTAGATGCTTTTATGCTGTAAAAAATTACTTACAAAATGGTATAAGGGGAGTTGATTCATCAACTATATTAATACAATTCTTGAAACAAATGGGATATAAAAGTATGTTAATGTATTTTTGGCTGGCAGGTAATGCACACCTTGGTTATGTTATATGTAACCATGCAAATTTTTGTACACTTTTACAAAGTGTTTCACGGGAAATTTCATCATTAATAAATCAAGATAATTCTGAACATTAACTACATAAAAAAAATATCTCAAACAATGTTCCAGGTGTCCGACTTGTAATTTGCCATTTATATTTATTGACTAAGATAGGCTATCCCCCAATATATCCTTCAAACACAGATTGATTACATGATTTCTTTGTATCAATACATAAATTGAAAAGTGCTTTTTCAAATGTCCAGATATTTATGCAAAAAAAATAATTGCTGTTTAGAGGTCAAACTAATTGCTGTATATACAGGGTTTAACAAAAGTCATTGTAAGGACATGGTACGAGTACTTGGATTGCCGAGTCATCAAACGCCTAGTTATGGGATAAATGATAATGATCTTTATGAGAAAAAGAGTAAAGACTTTGTATACATGTAATTAACAAAACAAAACAATATAATGTTTTAGTCAACTTGGGACACCATTTTTCAATTACGAACAATGGAGTAAACAAATAGGTTTGTCTCAAAGTCACGTAATACAGAGAACTATGGCAGTCTAGATTGTATTATTCCAGTTTATTCCTTAAATAAGTAACTAGTATTAAGTCAATTCATACAATGTTTCATAATTACAAACTTCTGTTGAATCTATGCTTACAGCTCAGTAAGTTTCATTCTGCCTAGTCTTGAAAAGCATTATAAACTCATCAGATATATAATAAATTATGTTTATAATGAATTAAAATAAATTGTTTGTCCCTGACACTTCACTATTACTGTAGTCTGCTTATGGCGATTATATTGGTTATTTTCAGTCTCAAAATTGGGGGGAAGGGCGGGGGGGGGGGATGGGGGGTGGGATATCAATATTTTTGGTGTTGGGTATGGTACTAATTATGGGACCAGTTGCACAATGAGAAAAAAATCCTGTAAATTTTTTCTTTCTTGTTATTGTAGTATCACTAGCTCATTAGTTACGGATGAATTACATCTGTTTTAAAATATGTCACCAATTGCAAAATAAATGATATTTTATTTTATATGTATTTTTTTTATTTTAAGAATTACTGTCAATCAAATATACCTGGAAGAACTGCACGAATTAAAGGGAAAATTGGGAGAAACATATTATACAAATCTTGACTGAAATTGAGGGCAACACTGATTAGGGGGCTCACATTATCAATGTCATCCACATTCTAAAATTATCCTTGTCACCCAAACAGACTCTGATAATACTCCTTCACTCACAGGAATTATATTACAGACATACTAGCTGGTTCTTTACTCATCAATCATTTACAAATCCTTGTATCTGTTAATTCTGCGAGCAAACCGTTGCACTGTGCATCCATTGTTTATGTGTCTTGACTAATTACCTATTATGATGTCACATTGTTTTTGATTCGCGAAGGTCTATTTACGTCAGTCAACGAATCTATGAATTGGATGCAATACATTGAAATTATCAGAATATTATCTCCATATTATTCCTCTCCGGTCAGTATTAAAAAAATATTGACTGGTCAATATCTTTTGGATGGGCTACCATTTCAATTGTTGACTATTCGTCAATACAGTGAGAATATATTACTGAATATAACAATATAAATTAACAACCTACCTAAGTTGAAGGAAATCCAACTAGTAGGAAGTTCATTCCTTCTAATAAACTGCCATTTCTTGCTAATCTGGATAATTTTGGCTCATTGTGCACAACTCCAGATAAATAGTCACTAATTATCTCATATTGGTCCTGAAAAATACAGCCTAAATTGCTTTTATTCATATAAATACTGTGGAAACATTAGAATTTATTGTACCTCAATTTTTGTGGAATTCATGGGTACCCCCACCAATGATTTTACATCCTAATCAAATCATATTTACATCCACTAAGTTTTTTCCTTCATTTCTTATGAAAATTGATAGGCTAATACAACAGTCTATGAACAAAATATCAAATCTAACCAGTTTGAATGACAAAGATTGGCCAGGTAGTTTCAGAGAAGTTAAAAAAGAGCCTATGGGCCACATTGCTCACCTGAGTCACCTTGGCTCATATTTAAAGATTTTTCCTATATATTCGCATGTAAAACTTTGATCCCTATTGTGGCCCGAACCTACTCCCAGGGGTCATGATTTTTACAAACTTGAGTCTGCACTATGTCAGGAAGCTTTCATGTAATTGTAATTTTTTCTGGCTGAGTGATTTTTCAGAAGAAGATTTTTAATGATTTTCCCTACACAATGTACATTTGTATGTAAAACTTTGATCCCCTACTGTGCTTAATCCCGGGGACCATGATTTTTGCAAATTTGAATCTGCACTATGTCAGGAAGCTTTCGTCCAAATGTAAACTTCTTTCATCCAATGGTTCTTAAGGAAATTTTTTTAAAAAGATTTTTATCTATTTATTAGTTATGTAAAACTTTGATCCCCTATTGTGGCCCCATCCTAGCCGCAGGGGGTCATGAGTTTAACAAACTTGAATCTGCACTATGTCAGGAAGCTTTCATGTAAATCGTCGCTTTTCTGGCTCAGTGGTTCTTGAGAAGAAGATTTTTAAAGATTTTCCCTATACATTTGTATGTAAATCTTTGATCCCCTATTAAGAATGAGCGGAGCCCCCTCCCTCCAATTTAGGAGTAAGAAGTTTGGACAAAAGATACAATTTAGGTTCCTCTTCTGCTTGTCAACAATTGTAGAAGACAATTCTCCTCCGACTGTCCCTATACACTTTGAGAAACGATTCTGTGTGTTTGCTTACTATTCTAAATCTTTCCAAAATAATCACTCAGTGATACGAATTACATTGTTTTTGCAATTGGCAGCCCCCATATATAAATTTAGTGGCGGCCGCCAGATAAAATAACTGGTGGCCACCAGTTAATGTATATGGCGGCCGCCAGATAATAAGTGGCAGCCGCCAGTTAAATTAAGTGGCGGCCGCCAGTTAAATAAATATTATTTCTATACCCTGGCACCTATCGGCTTCCGTACAAAATTGATTATTCCTTTTAAAAATGCATGAATTTCCAGGTACGTTGATGAAAAGTTACAGGATGGACAATATTGTTCAAATTTTCACCTTCGGGGCAGAAAAAGGATTTCCCTGCAACATCAGTTTTTGTTACACAAAACAGAAATAACTTTTAGATATTCAATCAATGAACCCAAAAGAGTTTAGAAGTTAAACTGTAAAAAGTAGAATTCCTAATGATTATAGCAAAACCCTAACCTTTGTTACTTTTACCCATCACTAGACCAACACAAATATATGCTACTAGCCTTTTATTTTTACATTAAAGCCTGTAAGTACCAAGACAACAGGGAGCCCATCTCTTTCCTGTAGAATTTCAAAACATATTAGATACAGAACTAGTAATAAATCTAAAAGCTAGGTAGATTTAGTCAGAACTTCTCTAAAATTAGAAATTTGGACATGACTCAGTTGATTTAGTTGCTATGCTAATCCCATGAATATTCAATCTGCCAAATATATGTAGGCTAAGGTAAAAATTTGACATAACACTAATGAAATTACCCAATGTATTTATATTTTCTATATACATGGGGTTAAGGGTACATCACATTGACCTATATAACTATTTCGCTAGAAAATAAAACAAGTTTGAATTTTTGTACCTTGTCATTTGGATCAACAGAATTAATTTCTATGTCGACATCATCAGCTGCATATACATCAACAGGTATCACATATACATCAACAGGTATCACCTGGGTCTCCTTCATGCTGCCACCTGCAAGTATATTTCAAGCTCCTTAAAGTCCAAAGGTATATCATAAGCACTGAGTGACATTTTAGATAAAAATAAGCAATAACATTTACTAAAATAAAGTTGAACTTTGATATCTCGAATATCAATATCTCAAATAGTCCATGATGTATGCATGTATGGAAGTGAGTTGGAATATCAATCACTGTCTCTTTATGTATTTTAACCTCAATATCAATGTCTCGAATCCTCGCATTACAGTACCCGCAACGTTATTCTTGACATTCCCATCGTGTTCTATCGTGCGTGTATCCTTTCGTATCGTGCGTGTATCCTATCGTATCGTGCGTGTATCCTATCCTATATCAGGTTTTCCATATTTTATCGTGTTTTGCATTTATCAGGTCTATCGTGTATCGTATTTTGCGTGTATCAGGTTTTCCGTTTATCGTGAAAATCATTTATCGTGTAGCTTCGGAAACTATCGGGATCGTATATTAAATCTAATGAAAAAGTAAGATACTTTCCGAAAGCTTTATTCGTTTTGTTAAAGAAGCTATTTTTAGGAATCGAGGAAAGACAGTATATTTGAAGGAGAACATAAAGCTGTTGATTTTAAAGCAGAAAAAGAGATATTTGTCTGTCCAGAGAGGGTGAAAATTTATCGCAATTTTATTCTGTCTGGAAAGTAGGCAGTGGTTTGCCAAGCAAACCGAGGACAATAAAACTGAAAGCTCCTTCATCTGGAGTTCATAAACATTTCTTTGTCTAGAAACAATTATTTGTAATGAACACTAACAGAGAAATAGAAAGTTCCGATCTGAAAGGAAAAATCAGTAAATTACAGTGTTTATTACATATATTTTAATAATGGTTCTTTTTCTTCCGATTTTGTTCACCTGTATTCAACTTAATATATATCAACTACTGAACTTGTGCGCGTTCTTATCTATCTGATTTTGTGTATCACCCGTGTTTTGACAGTAAACATTCTCAGGGGCATTGTATTTCACACATTTAGAAGATTAAGTTTTAAAAGAGTGCAAGGGTATATTGCATCTCCCAAAATTCTGCTCAATTGGGCACGATTCAGTTGTCATCGTTGTTTTTTGTTTATTTGTACATGTACATGTACACATATACCAATAGTCGTACGTGTAGATACTGGAAATGTATGCCGGTTTTGATGATTATTTGAATTTTTTACATGCTAAACACAAACATTTAATTTAAAGCGTTTCTAAATTGCGACTTTAAATCAAGCCGGGTTTCGTATATGTTTTTAATAGTTTATTTATTTTTTGTTAACAAAATATCAATTCATATAAATATGTTCCAATTACTTATGACTATCAATTATCACTCATAGTGTAGAAATATCTAACATATGAGCATATGGTGTAGTGCAGTGGATTGCATTTAAAGCGGTCATTATGAAAATAATTGTAGTTGTTGAAAGAGCGGTGAACTCAGAGCTTGATGCAAAATAATCCCCCTCCTCGCTAAACACAAAATATTACTTAGTTTTATTTGATATCCAAGATAATAGACATTAGAATAAGAGAGCTATTGAAGCATGATATCACTACATTATATTCCATTTTGTTAATTCCCTGTTTAATTGCTAAACGCTCGGCATCAAGTGTGAATACCACGGGTCCTCGGAGATAACCTTAAAAACAAACGCCCCGTGTCACGGTAGGTGTGGCAAGCTAAAAAACCCTCACTGCTCAATGGCCGTAATTGCCGAGCATAAGCCTAAATTTAAAAGCTCTTCACCGGTCATGGTGACATCTCCATATGAGTGAAATATTCTCGAGCGAGACGTTAAGCAAGATAAAAATCAATCACTCCATTTATGATTCATATATTAAACATTCAAGGTGACAATATACGTTTTAGAATCATTGGCTGAGAAAATTCATATAGATATCAAATAATGAATTCAATACCGTATATAGTTTAGCTTCCGGATTTTAGCTGTAATGATGTTAAAGAAAACATAAATAGAATTTTTTAAAAATAAAAAATAAACGTACAACCGTGGATAAATATATTATATGCTTTAGATATATATTAAGTATTGAAATCCTTCAATATTATTATCAACATAATGACATTATTTTGTACGTATCAAACTTTCGTTCTGTCTAAATTGTTTCTAAATTTACAAAATTTCTATCAGGTTTTCCGTTTATCGTGAAGATCGTTTATCGTGTTTTGCGTTTATCAGGTCTATCGTGAAGATCGTTTATCAGGTTTTGCGTTTTTCAGGTTTACCGTGTATCCTATCGTATCGTGCGTGTATAATATCGTATCATGCATGTATCGTGTTCTATCGTTTATCATGTCAAGAATAACGTTGCGGGTACTGTACCTTTGTATTTCCTCAGCCCCAATGAGTTTGTGATACCTAGGTTCGACTGTACTTAATGACATCTTTACATCATAATGAAGATTATAATTAATAATAATATATGTATATTAGCAAAACAAAAATTTCACAAGGTCATCCTTGAAAATATTGCCTTGCTGCAGTAACTGAACTCATCACTGTTTTTCTTCAACAAGTACTAGGTATAGTTTTTACTCTACCATAGATCTGGGCTATATCGGTTGAGAATTTTAACAACATAATTGAACTACCTGAAATTAATGAAATGAATTATTTTAAAAATTAAGAACTTCAAATTTTTGTTAAATATAGATTGAGACAAGTCTGAGTAACCAATAACCACAGATATATCTTTTTAAGAATCCCCAAGTTCAAAATATTCTATGAATTAAAAAAAGCATACACAAATAAGCTATGAAATTTAATCTTAAATTTATATAGCAGCAAATGACATAATGACCAAAAATAAAGCTTTTGGTCAATTTTGGACAGTTTTTGCCCTGCCCCTAGGGCCTCAGGGGTGCTGGAGTCCTGAAATTTACAATTTATGTCCCCCTTGTCCCATTTATGCTTCATTTCTGAGTTTACTCAGGTGATCTAAGAAACAAGAGGCCCATGGGCCACATCGCTCACCTAAGTCACCTTGGCCCATATCTGAAGACTTTCCATATATATTTGCATGTAAAACCTTGTTCCCTATTATGGCCCAAACTACCCTTTGCAAACTTGAATCTACACTATGTCAGAAAGCTTTCATGTAAATGTCAACTTCTTTGGCCCAATGGTTCTTGAGAAGAAGATTTTTAAAGCTTTTTCCTATATTTGTATGTAATACTTTGACCCCCCCCCCACTTGTAGCCCCATCCTACCCCCCAGGGGCCATGATTTGAACAAACCTGAATCTGCACTATGTCAGAAAGTTTTCTTGTAAATATCAGCTTTTCTGACTCAGTGGTTATTGAGAAAAAGATTTTAACTATATATTTGTATGTAAAACTTTGATCCCCCTTGTGGCCCCATCCAACCCCCGGGGGCCATGATTTGAACAAACTTGAATCTGCACTATGTCAGAAAGTTTTCATGTAAAAATCAGCTTTTCTGGCTCAGTGGTTCTTGAGAAGAAGATTTTTCCTATATATTTGTATGTAAAACTTTGATACCCCCTTGGGGCCCCACCCTACCACCGGGGGGCCATGATTTGAACAAACTTGAATCTGCAATATGTCAGGAAGCTTTCAGGTAAATTTCAGCTCTTATGGCCCAGTGGTTCTTGAGAAGATTTTTAAATGACCCCACCCTATTTTTGCATTTTTGTGATTATCTCCCCTTTGAAAGGGACATGGCCCTTCATTTGAACAAACTTGAATTCCCTACACCTAAGGATGCTTTTTGGCAAGTTTGGTTGAAATTGGCCTGGTGGTTCATGAGAAGAAGATGAAAATATGACAGACAGACAGATGGACGCAGGACAAAATGTGATCAGAAAAGCTCACTTGAGCCTTCGGCTCAGGTGAGCTAAAAAAACCCGCTAAAATGCATCAAAGATACATATAGCCAGGTTGCAGTTTGGAAAATTATTCACAAAGTAAAAACATGCACGTATTTAATATAGTTTATAAGTATGAAGCTTTGAATGGCCACAATATGTATTTAGTGTGATAATGACCTTGACCTTTGGATTTCAAAAGCAACATGAATCTTAAATGTCATCAGGATTTGAAGTCTGATAAACATGCACCAGCAAGTACATGTATAAAAGTTAGAGGCAAGCTCAAATCTACAGTATATAGTGAAAAAGAGACCTTGACCTTTGGCCTTTTGACCTCAAAATAAATAGGAACCATCCTCTTTTGAATGTGATCAAAATATGCAAATCTGATAAAGATGCCCCTCGTAGTATGAAAGTTAGAGACCGGACAAGCTCAAATATATGGCATTTAGTGACAAAATGACCTTGACCTTTGGACATCAAAATAAATAGGAACCTTCCTCTTTTGGATGTGATCATGTTATGTAAGTTTCACAAAGATGCCCCTAGTAGGATGAAAGTTAAAGACCAGACAAGCTCAAATCTATGGCATTTAGTGACAATGTGACCTTGACCTTTGGACATAAAAATAAATAGGAACCTTCCTCTTTTGGATGTGATCATGTTATGTAAGTCTCACAAAGATGCACCAAAAAGTATGAAAGTTAGAGACCGGACAAGCTAATTGTGGACGCCGCCCGCCCGACTGGACGCCCATCATTCGCCAATTTAAAAGCTGAGATTTGTTATGCAACTCGGCTAAAAAGGTAAAAAGAAAAATGTAAGGTCTTCTGTAACAAAAGACCATCGTAATATAATTTAAACCAGACTTACTAGATTTGTTTTTATCCTGAATAAGTGTGCATTCAATGGATGATTCAAAATCTTAAAATTTGCACTTTAAAACAGCTCCCCACATTTGTGTGGAGGGCACATCTTTCTTTTTAAAAGTATACAATCCAAAAATGACTTTAAATATAAATTATCAATGTACCTGAGAATTCCATGGATAAGACTTTTAGTCCGTAATCATATAATAGTTCTTCTCCTTCATTAATGTCTCTGTTATGAATAAAATTAAAAGTTGACAACAATAAAACAAAAAATTATTACTGATTAAGGTCAATTATATCATATTATACAGTTATTATATTATACAGTTATAAACATGATTTGCTGGACCTTCAAAACAGAAATGTTGCCCAAATTCAAAGGCTGAGGCCGACATTTCTGTCTGAAGATCCAAAAAATAACTTTACTAAATCCTAGCCAATAACTGTTTTGTTATACCCTTCATTCAAATATGAGTATATTTTCATGTAGTAAACAGCCATTTATGTCAAATTGCACTTCCGTCATTTCTGACTTCTGCTGAGATTGGATGAGTGGTAAAGACCCATTTCATGGCCATAAGTAGGCAGGACCTAAACAAAACAGTTGTTATTTAACTGGAGTGACAAGGATCTATCAAGGTGCTAAATGCTATTCACAGAGAAATATTGATTGATTGATTGATTGATTGTATATTGTTTAACATCCCTCTCGAGAATATTTCACTCATATGGAGACTGCCAGTGAAGGGCTGCAAAATCTAGGCCTATGCTTGACGCTTATGGCCTTTGAGCAGGGAGGTATCTTTATCGTGCCACACCTGCTGTGACACGGGACCTCATTTTTTTTTGGTCTCATCCGAAGGACTGCCCCATTTAGTCGCCTCTTACAACAAGCAAGGGGGTACTGAGGACCTATTCTAACCCGGATCCCCACGGGATCATAGATGGAACGTAAAATAAATTGAAAATCTATCTAGCCATCGTTTTAGAAATTCAAATAAAAAAATTATTCATTGTATTGAATCGTTTATGATTATTTATCTTTATTGAGTTCTGATTATAAATACACCGTGAATTTAGCCGATGTTAAGTTCTGGTTAGACAAGCACCTTATTCATTTTGTATCATTTTATATCTGGGACTAGGATTTAGGAATCTCGTGGATTTGTGATTTGTTTTGTGTGCATATAATCTCGGCACATACATTGGTTTTTGTTCACCTTTCGAAAGTTAGTACTTTGTTATTATTATAATTTTCTTTCAATAATTGTAAATAAATGTTATTACTTATTCCATAATAATATGAACTTACTTTTATACCATGCATAAGATATCTTCTAAAATATATTTGATATACTGTATGTTTTATAAGACAGATCATTAAGTTAATGAGATATCTTATAAAGATCCATTTATCAGATATCTTATATGTTTTATAAGATAGCTTATGAAAACAAATTTATAAAATATCTTCTATCTTTTGCATAAATCGGTGGATGCATATGCGTAAAATCCTGTGCACAAAATTTATAAGAATTATGAGATTGAACATTGTTCGAAATATTTACCTTTCATAAAAAAAGTTATGATAAAAAAAACTTATAATAACAATAGGTATTCCGTTGGAAACGGAAGGCCTTAAGAATAATAAGAATAACGATGAGCCGATGTTGCTGACCTAACGCTATAATCTGCTCAAAAGGTGAGATTCGGTGCGTTGTGCAACATTGAAATCGTGCAACTGCAAATTGTGAGGTATTTGATTCCAGTCGTCCGATTGTGTTGTTTCGTTGAGCATCAATCAGACATGGGGTATAAAAAAACCGGTTACATTTAAAGACAACGGAATCAAATATCCAGAACCTGAATCCCATTATGAGGAACTTAAAACAAGTTAAGTTACAGTTACAAGGGGGTTACCGTTGTTTTCAAATTCTATAGAATATCTATCCAGTAAACAATAGCGTTAGTTATAACAAGGAATAATCAGGTCATTCCTTCTAGACCAACAACGTATGAAATAATGAATGGAAAAAATAAGTCACGTTCGTAGTCAAAACGAAGGTTAGAAAAGAGAGAAGACACAGAGAAAAAAAATCATAATACACCGAATGCAGTATTTATGGGATATTCCGTTTATACAAAATATCTATTTAGACTGCTAACCACGTGAGAAATAACAGAAAATAGTGTAAGTTTCCTCTTCATGACATATGTAATTTTCCCATCCTGTGACCCTGAGCCAGTTTCGAGATAAGACCTCTCCTGTGTAGGATGTACATTTAGAAGAACTTTGAGTGCATAAGTGGAACAAAGTGAACCTACAGTCAGTGAGGAAGACAATAAAATGTATTAATAGGGGGTTCTCTTTAAATATGTAAATGTAGGAAATAGAAAATACTATCGACAGAAATGTTTGAATAAAGTAGGAACATAAAAACAATGTCATATTTGAAAGTAATATCCTGGATATGATACCTACGACCAACAAAATTACGTGATATGATAAGAATTCCACGTATTTAAGTACTCCCTGAATACGTATTACTTACTTAGTTTGTGTATCAGTTGAATTAGGGTGATGAAACAGCGTATAGGAAACTTACTGAGCACATTCACTTATGCAGTGATGAATATCCGTCCCACTCCCGCATGTAAACAAGTTGTTTCGCGCCTCACTATGTAAGATAGTTTTTCAAAGGGAAATAACTCGAACGTATCTCGAAACCGGCGTATTTGAGATTGCAAGCGTAAATAATGGGTTGAGGTGAAAAGCATTATTGAAATGTAAAGAACTTGTTATTCATTGCAGGAACACTTGACGGCAACTTGATATCACAAAGGAATTTTCTAAGTGTGGCAGTGCAGGTTTTTCCGATATAATGACCAAGGTCTAGTACCAGGGATTTTATGACAAAAATCTTTAGACAAAATTATTCCTAAGATCCCTTCATACCTGTTTCACAAAACTGTCATATCTAATCTTAAGATTGTTCGAAATCTAAACGCACCCAGATATTACGTTTAAAGCGGTCTGTGCTTTGTAGAACAACGCAGACAGAAAATTGTCATAACATCCCACTCTAGCTGTTTCATAAAACTCCCACATCTAAAAGCAATCTTAAAATTGTTCACAATCGGAACATTATGGAGTTTTATATTTCTAAAGAAATATGCAGATAAGCTTCCGACATTTTTCTGCTGTATAACAAAATAATGTGATACAATCTTAATATATATCATTATCTACATGTACATTTGATAGGTAAACAATTATCGTTACATATATACAATTACTGAAATAAAATGATCATTGACTCTATATCATCAATACATGCACATGTTTGTAAAACACTGTCATCTGGTGACAATGATCCTCCCCTAGTACTACTGTTATAAAGAAAAAAAGATGTCATAAGGTCATCGTAAGATAAGAAAAATGTTTGATTAAATATTCATATCATGCACGAACAAAATGTAGACTCTAGAATCCGTTATTTGAGTATCTTATTTGCACACAAAGTACATTTTTTCATCATCCCGGGAAAAATCACCAAAAAAATCATACAAAATAAATGATAGCTTGTATCACTCTTTCAATGGTGAAATCATACTTCATAAGAGCCGAGTGTTTTAACGAGGCAATAGATAAAATTATGGTGTAATGATCTACCTTAAGCTGTACTATAATGTATCTTTGGACGAATTTGTGGGAGCTGTGTCACCCTTTATAAGGTTTTTGACCCATTAAAAGATTAGAGGTGAGGTCAAATTCCACAGTAAAGGAAACCGGAAATAAATCTGCCAAAGCTATATTAATTTTCTATATTATATACATGTACATGTATTATCAATGCATTGCAATTACGCCGAAAATCCAATTAAGTACTGCAATTACCGGCGATGACTGTGACGATGGTGTAGATTTATATGCAGACTGCCCAGTAGGGACCCTGCTAGACTAGGTTTGTTGCGGCGAGGCGACGATGGTGGCCGACCCTCGGATCCCCTGGAAAAGGGTCGGGTCTTCTTGAAGTACGAATGTCTAGCCTTATTGTCGTGCCATGAGGCGGCGGGAGTTATTTTCTTCTCATGTCGGGGGGGGGGGGGGGCAACGATACGAATTCAATTGTTTATAACATATGTAAATAGAGAAATTGGGATGATTGTTCTCATTTATAGTGGTAGTTAGGGTAAAGACAAAACTGCAAATATGTATCGATGGAGAGTTTGTATACATGTCACACACACACACACACACACACACACACACACAGTCACAGGACAAAACATTTTTTCTCTCAAGGATTTTTAACAAATTAAATTATCTTCAGCATTGGTTACAAAAACTGAATATTTTGGATTGAAAATAAAATTGGTGAAGAACATATGCCTGTGTTATTCCTCCACTTACAGTATAATTACGACTCATATAAACTGCACAAAATGATATAACACAATATAAGTAAATAGTCAACGTTACAGAAAAATGAAATTGAGGTTATTGTTAGACACTATTACTACACTTCTATGTCATGCCATTTTTAGATTTATTCTCTTTAAATATATGTCATAAATTTAATAAGATATCTTATAAAACTTTTACGATATCTTTGAAAGTTTATGAAATATATTAATTGTATCCTTTATACTAATAAAAGATAGGATACATTGTATATTTTTTCTTAACAATATATGTCATATATTTTAAAAGATATTTTATAAAACATACGATTTATAATGTCTTCTAAGATACCTCAAACTTAATAAGATATCTTATATATTTTATAAGATATGTCAAAAAACGAATTTTCATCAGATATCTTGTAAACTTTAAAATATATCATATGGATTTCCTTTTATAAGATATCTCAAAAACCATCGGATTTCTTGCATGTATTATAAGATATATCATAAAGTAAAGGTATTTGAAAAAAATATGTTTGGGTAATCTTTTAAGATATGTAAGATAAACATACGTTCATGAGAAATCTTATAAAATATTTAAGATATCTCATGTTTCATAAAATATCATATTAAAATAAATTTCAGATTTCTTCTATTTTATAAGATATCTCATCAACATTATATCATGTTTGATATACAAATATATTTTATCAATCTTATGATACATCTTACATAATTCATAATATGTCTTAGATATTTTATAAACTGTAAATCATATGAGATATCTTATAATATTTATTAGATATTTTATCAAAAATAGAAGATATTTCATAAATTATATACGAAATCCTTATAAGAATAGAAATAAATATGGCGTGCCATATACCTCACTTAGGTAGAAGCTAGATGAAGAGGATTTATACAAATTGTATGAATATACATTTATACATATTTTCTGTATATTTTAAGAAATATATGTGAAAAACCTAATATACATTTTCATAAATTTAAAACTTAACGTACCGATTCTACTCTTCATACTAAAGCAGCTCATCAGCAAATGGGAATCATTACTACGGCTGTGTTCTGCAATGCATACAAGCAGGTAGTTATAGTTATACAGTATTACAGTTGGTTAATGGTGGCATGTACAACTTCTACTGCTCATAAATGGAAATTGAATGGTTCAAAATATACCACATGTATTGGAATATACATAGTTTTCTTATCCATATGCATTGACCAGAAAGTAGGACAATGTTACACCACTGTATCTGCATAAACTTTGTTTAGTCTTAAATATTAAAGAAATTAATCTTTAGAGTGGAAAATCTATACAGTATGTCTATATATATGAAATCAGATGCTGAAATTTTATAAAATCTAATTTGATATCAGTATATATACATACATTTTAAAGTTATAACAAGTTCTAGGAAGTTATCTCTATATAACTTTTGTCTATGAGGCAAGCACTTTAGAGTATCCCAGATTATGTACAGGATTTGAAGGTAGATCCTTAATGTAAACTGTTGAATTCATTTAGGAATATGCACTGCACACCAGCTATTTCCTCAAAATGAATCTCTGAAAGAAAAAAATCACAATGATCAATATAGGCTATCTAATTTTATTTTCCATTATGAAATATGAATACTGGTTGATTGTTTTACGTCCGTCAAGAATTTTCAACTCAAATTGAGTCTTCACCAGCTGTAGGTGAGGTACCACATTAGATTTATGGTTAGTGCTCAGGGCCGTAGCAGTAAGGGTTCTCTATAGTACCAACATAAAAGACTTTGCGTGATATAATATATGTAAATCAACACAACATGATGTACTAATTTGGACACGTCCTAAAGTCAAAAACCTTAGGTTGCGAAATTTACAATTTTTGTGCATCCTTATCTGCTTTTTTATACTGTATCAACAAACTTAAAGAAGTCTTTCAAATGATAAGGACAATAATCACCTTGGAACCAAAATCCCTACCCCTGGAATCATGAAATCAATTAATACCTGCGTTAAGTACTCCTTCTAAATATTTATTCGGTTTCAATTTAGTATTAAAGACAAGAGCTCCATGGGCCACATTGCTCACCTGAAATACCTAATTTAAATATTGTTCTTATATATTTGAATGTAAAGCTTTGGTCCATATTGTGGCCCCAACCTACCTCTGTGATCATGATTTTTACAAACTTGAATCTGCACTATGTCGGGAAGCTTTCATGTAAACGGAGGAGAAGCATCACGTCAAGCTATTTAAACATCTTATACCCCTCTTATATCCACTATAACTTTTAGGAAAATAATTGAATCATTCCGTTCCAACAATATGTACATTTACATATTGCAATTAAGCATTGTAAAAAGTTTCAAGTATATCCGACAAGCCATATAGGAGAATTTGTGACAGAGAGACGGACAGACAGAAGTATAAAAACAATATGTCTCCCCCTGGAAGAGGGGAGACATAATAAACAAACTGTAACATCATGCTTCAAAATACTTACAATTTATGCTAAGACACTGAATACTTACAATTTACACTAAGACACTGTACTATTTTGTTGGGCAGCAATTAAAACATATGGCTTCTAAAAGGAAACAAAACCATGCAATTATTCAGTATTATGCAAAGCAAAAGGGAATTTATGAAATTATATGATTTGTCAATAATTACGATTCAGTATTCCATGAAACAGTGTGTGTCATCTGCAAGCGTACTATGCCCTATCAACCAAGACAGAAAGACAGGCAAAGTGATAATATAAGAATAATGTATCTCTTATTATCGTAGGATTCATGCTTCATGAAAATCTTTCTAAGATCTGCTACATGTACAATTATTAGCTTTATTCTTATAATCTTAATTCTTTTGACTTGTATCTGATGAAAGTTTTAAGGTAGAAATTGTGTTTGTGCATTTGTATGCATGTACATAATTTGTAAATGTATAGTTGTACTCCTAAGTAGATTTTACATAATAAAACACTGAACCATTACTTCATAACTTCTGTTACATATACTTATAAAGATGTTTAAAGACTATAACATTTTTTTAAAGAAACATAATTATCTGCATGTAGTGCTTGGCCAAACTTTAAGGACAGATAAAATGATCTTGCTTTGTAGGTGACAGAATAATCTACTGTAAAATATTGAAAATATAATCATTACATTCAATTATAGGAAGATGTGATACCTTAACAAATCTAGGATTCCTTTAAAGACCTCAATATACCATTGTCCAAAGGGTGGTGAATCACTCAAATTCCCCAAAAAGTACACTGAAAACAGACATCTGCACAAATCTGTATGATGATTTGAAATTTAGGCTAACAATATAGATTGCTGTGTTTCCTTAAACATTTGATTAAATCAAAATAATAGCAAGTTGGTTAAGGATAAAAAAAATTCCACTTCTCTACGATACATTTCCTTGTATTGAGGTGTACCGTAGACGAGTCGAGTATAACAATCTAATTCTAATTCCGATTGGGCTATATAATTCATATCTTTTTTCTTAAACAAAGTTTTAATATTCTGATTACAATCTCCATTTAAAGAAATTATAATGTTTATTTAAACATGAGGGGCTCATTTTTCTTTTGTCAATGCAACTTTAAGGTTTAGTTTGATTAAAATTACTACAGATGTCAAGTCCCTCAAACAATGTTTCTTCAGTGATCTCTTCAACAATATATGCTTAAAAACTAGGGATAGTGTGCTTAATTTAGGGTCAGCAACACAACAATTTTTATTTGAGGCCTTAATTATGCCTTTAAATTTTTAAATCTCCATCAACATGCAATATATTTGATCACTTACAATTGTATTTAATGCACGATTCTTTTTACAAAGCTATTCAGTCAAATATAGCACTAGCTAAAACATCTAAAATAATTAACATTGCACACAGCCTTTCATTTAAGAGAGCTTACAAAATTCGTTACTTAAGGTTAAATAATACCCAGTGCACACTATGAACCCTAATTTGGCCAAACTTGAAAAAAAAATTAATGTATGATCAAGCAAAATAATTTCTTCTCCTAAAGAACTTTAACATAACTTTAATAGAACTGTTTCTGGCTCACAGCTCAATTTTGATTTCTGAGACTTTTAAACTGTTTAATTATGTTGAGAAATGTAATACTATAAATGAAACAGCAAAGGTTTCTTACAGACAAAATATTGTTGATGTATATTAAAACAATAGTTAATTACAGTGTCATGCAATGTAATCCTAATTGTGGATTTAATATTCGATTTGAGATTTTAATTTTTGTACAGGGCCATAAAACTTGGTTAGCTCACTTTTGAGACCGAAATCTGAGACCGTCTCAGATTTCGGTCTAAGTCTAAAGTCTGGTGTGCCATAAAAATTCTCGTCTCAGTCTCAATCTCATATTTCTAGTTTGATCTCACTTATGGGCTCAGAAAGTTAGATCGCTGGAAAGGTGTTTCAACTCCGTGTTTTTTTTCTCACTTTCAATAGGGCTTCCGCAGCTGCCCGATTGAATCGGTATAACATCATCCGTAGGAGAAGGAGAGCACCCCGGCCCCGGATTTTTCAAGATAGATCCAATCCCCTAGAGTATTTGGAAGGTGATGAAGTTTTCATTCGGTTCCGGTTTCGTCCAGATACAATTCTGTGGATTGTTGGCATAGTATTTGATGATTTACAGAGACAGACCCATCGGAATTGATCCCTACCCCCTTTGCTACAATTCCTCGCCGCCCTGAGATTTCTCGCCACTAGCTCGTTTTACAACATTGTCAGATAGTCTCTTGGGATTTCAAAGTCAGCGACAGGGAGAGCTGCTCGGGTGATATACCGTTTTGTTATCATCCATGGTTGCGCGCTTTATCAATTTCCCAGCCAACTTGGATTCGTACAAATGTACTTTTTTTAGATTGCAGGTAAGCATTGCATTAATTTGAGTATTCCGTAGGGGAACCAGTCTATATCAGGGTTAGACTAATCACTGCACTACTATGTTAAGGTTTGATATATATATATATATATATATATATATATATATATATATATATATATATATATATACACAGTGAAACTTCTCCAAACCGGCCCCTCAGAATACCGGTTCTCCCTGAATATCGGCCGATTTTCAAAGTCCCGGCAGAAATCTTAACATTTCCTTACAAAGAAAGTCTTACAAAACCGGCCACCCCTGAAAACCGGACATCGGCCACTTTTTAAAGTACATTTGTTAACAAACATGTGTAATTTACCCTTAACATACCGGCCACTTTTTGAAGACGAGAAAATCTTGGCCAAAGGTTAATTAAGATCGTCCAGGTGTGCAAATTGACTGACCGACTGGCCAGGTATGAAATTATCCATCGGAGGTGTGAAAATCACTAGTGGCCTCTTCAATTTCTATTGTTTATCTGTGCTGTCAAGCGTGTTAATTGACCCTTAGCTAATCCAAGAGACCCTTCCAAATTCTGTACAAAATGTAAAAAACAGTTATGAAATTATTGAATGAATACCGTATCAAACGCCATATTGTTTCACCATACTTTCGTATGGATATCAGCGGTAGTTAATAAAGAACAAACCCATGACTGTTAATGATAATTATTAAAAGATAGATTAATTTTCTTGGTTTCCATAGACTTAAAATTCCAAAGAAATATTCAAATTACAATTTCATATTTACTACTGTACTTTTTAAAAACGTCTAAACAAAATTGTTAATGACATAAGCGATGAATGTAAACAGAGTTTTTATAGATAAGAGGGATTCCAATAATAGGCCTCTGTGTTTTCTTTATGTATCCTGTTATAGATTTTCAGTTTAAAATTAGATGATTTCAGCGAGAATATTTCTTGTAATTCATAATTATCTTTAGATACAAGCGGACTAATTTTATCTCCACCGATAATTGATCATAGATCACCAGATCAAAGTGAACAGTACCTACTTTGTGAATATTGAGATAAAATGTCTATAATTGCTAAATTCTCGGTATACCGGCCATCCCTCTAAACCGGCCATTTTTTCTGGTCCGAGAGCCGGCCGGTTTAGAGAAGTTTCACTGTGTATATATATATATATATATATATATATATATATATATATATATATGTATGTGTGTGCGTGCGTGCGTGCGTGCGTGTGTGTGTGTGTGTGTGTGTGTGTGTGTGTGTGTGTGTGTGTGTTATTGTATTTCGTTTTTAAAGCTAATTTTAAGGTATTACAAATATTTCACGAGATATCAGTTTGTAGTGGATGTACAAACTAATTTTGAATAAACATGTAAATAAGGATAAAGACCCAAGATATTTTACTCCCGGGTGAGTGAATTACCCTGGTCGAGTTATTTCCCTTTTTGTTTGTGCGCTATGTACACGGAGATTATCACACATACAGTTCACACAACGATTCAACGTGACAATACATTCAGTTTCTATCCTATGTTTATGTAGTTCACACACCTGAAAATTCAGTGTTCCTATACAGCTGTAGATGCCCTCGAGGATAAGTATTTTTGATTAATTTTACAAAAAGAAGTTGTAATCCGATTTTCCTCTGCTGTGCATTGCACATGTATGCAACAGCCTTGACGGGTGTGTTGCTTATAAACCTTCACTTTTGTGGCTATTATTCTTGTCAAAGTCCTACTTCTACATTCAAACTTCGTTGTATTGGCTGCTTACATCCCCTTTTCCCGAAGCAATAAGTAGAAAATAAATTGGTGAGGTATATTGTACAAGTATATCACTATCAGAAATGAAAAATGTGCCTTTGAGTCTTCGTATTTAATAGGGTTTCGGAACGTTGTTGGCTGCGTGGATGGCACTCAGATTAAGATCAAAGCACCAAGTAGAAACGAGGGAGATTTCATCAACAGGAAAGGATTCCATTCACTTAATGTTCAGGTACTTATACCCCACACAAGAATGTTTTTGGATATAAACTTAAGAGCTTGTCTACGAGAAAACCATGCAAAATGTGATGGAAGCAAGGTTGTCGGATCAACAACATATTTTGAGTGTAATAAAGTACATCAATATCAAATACTGTGGCATATTTTTTTCGGGGGTGTAGTCACTGGATAGGGATTTGCAGCCATGTTACTAAAAATAGCACTTTTGTTCTGACAAAAGGGTAAAATTATGTATATTTTACCCTTTCTATTTAAAAATTGTAACAGGTTATTGAAAATGGATTTTTAAAAATTGACACAGTTTGTAAAACAACTGGATATACATATTCATATTGTTTAGTGTGACTCTAAAATTTTACTTCCGTTTAAGTGTACAAAGGTCACAAATTTGGCACGATTCCAGATTTTGATAAATTGCAGAAAATGATTACTTTTGAATCAACTAGTAGTCAAAAAGTAACGCTTTGATTTATTCAAAATTACTTTCATCTTATAGAGAAGAAGTATATTTACGATATATCAAAAATCTGTCTTTGGACTCTCGATTATAGTAAATATATTAATACTTCAAGTTGGGCATTTTTTCCTGCTTGTAGAGCTTTCATTCTGGTAGCCACCTAAACCAGTTTGTCATGCATGGTCCTTGTTATTTTATCAATAATTTTATGATTTCACATCAGATGACCAGAAGTATGTATCATTCATTTTTTGTTGCTATGTATGGGTCCTGGTTGCCATGGTGACATATTGCAAAATTTGAAAAAAATAACGTTTTTAAAAAAATAATATGCATCGTATGAATAGTTGTAATTTAACAAAATTGATATTTGTGTACTTTAAAAATGCAATTTTTAAAAACAAATTTCATACCAATTTATATTATGCTATATATAATAAATTCTTTATTTAGCAGGATAGCACAATTAGTACAAGTGACTAGTTTACATTGTGGTCCTACAAAGACTTAAATATACGAAAAGCAATTGGATCACATTTCTTCATAGATTTGCTTTTCCCATGGATACAATAAGGATAAATCTATTTTTTTTTTTAAATCTGACTGGTTATTGAAAACATTCTGAAATAATCAAACTCAATCGCAAATACTAAGCCAGACAGCAATGTAACTTTTAAAAAGTTGTATGAGAGTCACAATATTGATATTCTAAAACAAATAAAATTGTTGCCATAGTAACATTTAGACCAATTTAAAGACTGACGTGCTTTAAGTTCAAAGGTAAAACTTGTGTGAAGACAGAACTTAATAAATATCCAGAGTATAAAAATACCCCAAATCTTTATCTTTTCCTCGGGACAGTTAACACGCCATATGAAGTTGTCAGGTACCGTACAATATATTAGATAAAAAGTACTATGTGGTTAGGAATTTTTAGATGTCATCAATCTTTAACAAATGAAGTACCCAGAAAAAAAAAATGAGCAGCAACCCTTAAACAATTAAATAACATGCTTAATATGTACATATAAACAAAAGTTGTCAGATGACTGTACCTAACCGTTTATTCAAAAGGTTAAAAGTTTTTGAAAAATAGGTCAAAGTCCAAGGTCGACGTTGACAGTTCTGGTAACAAAAGAAATGACATCTATGTTTGAAACATCAAAGCTCTATCACTTTTGGTTCAAAAGATATAACCAAGATAAAGTTTTTGAACAGTACATCAAAGTTCAAGGCAAAGGTCGTTAGGTCAAATGTCTTATATAAAAAAAAAAGTTTCTCTTCATGAGGCATCTATATATGTAAAATATCAAAGCCTTATCCCTATTGGTTCAAAAGACATAGCCCAGGTTGAAGTTTAAAAAAAAAAATAGGTCAAGGTCACAAGGTCGAAAGTCTTGGTACCACATCAAAGGTCTCTTCAAGGGGAATTAATAAGGGAAATATCAAAACCGTACCCTCTTGGTTTAGAAGATATAACCCAGGTTAAAGTGTTTCTTAAAGTGGCGCGACGCCAACACTGGGGTCATTACAATACATGTAGCTCTCCGGATAGTCGTCCTGGTGAGCTAAAAAGAATGTGCATGTTCTTTACTTGGCTTTCTTTTGTTTTTTATTGTTACATGTAGCGTATTATTCTACATTCTAAATCCATGCGAAAGGGTTCGAAGCAGCCATATTCAATACCAGAAATTAATGATTATAAACATTATATTGAGAGGAGAGGGATGGTAATGGTAAAATGCTCTTAGATAGTGAATGATCTTGTTAAAATCATAAAATAATCAATACTGTTGAATATATCTAAATACAGAAATATTCTTTGCATTCGCACTCCACTCCTAACACCATTACACATACAAATGAAATATAGCTTAAATACTAACTGACAGTAATCACATAAATTGCACCGAAGATGAAAGTCAGATAATAATAACGTCCGAATTCGCACAAAAGTTAAGAAGCTCGCTTGTAATAATTGGAAATATAATTTATAATGAAAGGTATTGTTTATACCTGACCCGACTGGTATAGTCTGTCCTGTCTAAACACATGCAGTGCAGCTAGGTGGAGAGGCCCCGTAGTTGGCACTCGATCATCACCAGGGCGGAGGGTGTGGGTGGGTGGCAAATTTTTTATAGAACCCCCAACCTCCCTAAAAATTACTTTTAACAGAACCCGAAGCTCAAAATCCTTGATAATGATAATAATGGGGGGGGGGGGGGTCCAAGGATTTAATTCATCAGTTCAAGCTTCCATTTCAATTGTTTATTGATTGCCATAAAAAAGTAAGGGGGGGGGTGATTTAGCTAAAGAGACCTGATCGAAATAATCTTCGGTTTCCCTGTCAGATAAATGATTTTCCCAATTTTTTTCCCCGATCAATTTCTCATGATGAACAAAGTATAGTGACGATCCAAACTCTACCTACATCAATGACTTTAAGAAACTACATTAGCATATACATATACGTAATACCATCAGTTTGCAATATCTATATCTTTGTTGTTGGTAAAATAGAGAAAGGCGTGAATTTTTGCATGTTGAATCGTAACCTATGATTAAACATTGAGTATGTCATACTGTTACATTGAGCACTGAAGAAGGAAGAAAGATACCGAGCAAACTGTTACAGTATACATTCTTAATTGAGAACACGTTATGCATTTTTATTTCACACTTTTGTTATTTTGTCCTGTCCTCATTACTTAGTGCATATATGTAAACTAATAACAACTGTTTTTCATTAATCATGATGGTAAATACCTTTTGCAAATTCGGGGAGGGGGGGGGGGGGGGGGCTGCACTAGATCCTCGCATGCTCCATCTGGACTGACTATAGATGCATGTTTTCTTTGATTTCCTCCATATAGCATCTAATTATTCTCAGTTAATGCATGAATTATCAAGGAAAGAACGCTTTCAATTCTTCAATGACAAAATGCCTGACCACTAGTACTAGTGTGCAGTATAACAGGACGAAGTACCGGATACTTTTTAAACCCTGCCAATATTTAGAAATTTCTGGATTACATTCACAGATACTGTTATGTCTTTCACTGATATCACATAAACATGATGTACAAATTCTCAAAATCCCATTTCAAGTTGGATTCATAACATTCCATAATATTGCTATCATTTTATACCTTCTACGTATGAAGAGTGCATCAAAGGGGAGGTAATTCCAGCAACAGGTCTATTTCATTAAAAGACTCCCTTTTTCATATAAAATAGTAGATTACTAGGATTTATTTATTAGAAAATGTTAAATCTATCCATAGAATTAAATTTCCAAACAATTTATGCATCTAATATCACAAATTTTAAATCTTTAATCTTTTAAAAGATAATTTTAAATGCTTAAAAATGTTCATTTTTGTCAGTTTTTAAATTTTAATTGCAAATGAATGGCCAAAAGTCCAAAGTACAATTTTTTTTATATTTTACAGACAAGGATTTGATATTCAAGTATTATACACTTTTAAAGAAATTTAAGCGTTACTTTTGCAGCAACACCTATTTCAAAATTGACCATATAACACAAAATGAAAAAGTTTGGCACAATGCCAAATTACAGGCTCCATGTAATCTCTATATGGACACTTATGATGTCAAACATGATTTCTCCATAAGTGGTTTACATGGAAATATCATAAAAAAATCCATTCTTTTCATAAGTCTTCAGAATTGATTTGCATTTTTGAAAAAATAAAACCCTAATATTTAAGGATTTTTCTTGTGTTCAAAGACTAATCCACGTGTAAATACAGAATGCGCTGTTACTAAAAATAGAAAAGACCTATCAATAAATTGAACTCAAATTATAATTATTCCAACCATATACTCCAATGATATAAATGATTAGAAATGATATTGATGACCACCATTTCCTTCATTTTTATATATTTGCATGGTTTTCTCGTAGACAAGCTCTTAAAACATAGTAAAATGTAAAGCAATGGGGTCACAGTTTATATGCAGTTGTACTCTATTCAATAGCTTATATAAACCATTAGATCAAGGTTTTAATTTATTAAAACCGTAAGGCACATTTCCATGTTATTTGGTTTTTCATGGGGTCAAATTAGACATTGTTTTGTACCCAATTTTCTTGATCAGGGATCATCCCTGTAAAACTTCATTTTGTGCAGATAATTGTCTTTACAGTATATTTTTAAGATTTGAAACTCGAGAATTTTTTTGAGTTTGTTGTTTCAGAATTTTTAATTTCATTTTTGGTGTATATATCATTCATGCTGTGTACAATGTAGTAATGACCTAGATATTCCCATGAAACCAAATATTTTATGTCCCCAAGATCGAAGATCGGGTGGCATATTGTTTTTGTCCAGTCTGTCATTCTGTAATTTTGTCTGAAACTTTAACGTTGCTAATAACTTTTAAACAGTAAGTGATAGAGCTTTGATATTAGAGCTTTGATATTGTACATGAGCATTCCCTGTGACAAGATCTTTCTACTGGTACCAAGATATTTGTCCTTGTGACCTTGGCCATCTTTGGAATTGGCCATTATCGGGGGCATTTGTGTTTCACAAACACATCTTGTAAGTTTGCAGTTGTAAAAGGTAGGTATAATGTTAAATAATTGCCATATATTGCTTAATAAAAAACAATTGTTGACATACACAATTAATCATTATTGTAGATGGTATGTGGACCCAATTTCAATATCACCAATGTTGTTGCCAAGTGACCAGGGTCAGTTCATGACTCTAGGATGTTTAAGGAGTCTCTGTTATGCAGAGAATTTGAAAATGGTATGTTGATATTTTTTACAGCAACTAGGTAGTACCAAACAGATGCGTAAAAGTTTTCCTGAAGTTCAATACCTTTGAAACTTTGATATTTTTTTTCTAAGGAACAAAACCTCTTATTGTGCATGGTATAAAAGAAATCTATCATAATAATATTTTTCTCTACTTAGTTTCAAATGACAGGGAATCTGACCCCGTTAGAAGAATGTGAAAGTTACAACCTGATATGCTTTGTCGTCTTGATCATATTTAGTGAGGCCAAAAAAATAAATCTTGGTTTCCACTCCACTTTCACCTCAACATTTTTAATGGTCGGTAGGTTTTTTTCTAATCATATTTTTATTTCATATGTTGAATTATTTTTTAATGATTTAGTATTCTACTATGCCTGAAACATAGTGATTGTCTAGTAATCAAATAAAAAGTTATGGTAAACAAAAACTGTTTCTGTGTTTTATAATATGTTAGTGCATTATAAATAACTTCATAAGTCAATTAAATATACTCCTGTTGTAGTGATGGCATTCGCAAAATCTATGAGAATGGGGAAAAATGTGTTAGGCCTAAGGGTCGGCAGAAATGTTTAGGGTCTGTCGGGAAAGTGAAAACCAACATATATTTTTTTGGCCTGATTTACATTCTGCATATCATTTAAAGATTTAACTTTGGTATTCTACTATATATAATAATATCGACTCTTCTTCTGAGATGCGGGAGTCCTATTGCTGTGTTTCTGACAATATGCAGTGTTTATTGATATAGGGCATATACAAGGTATACTATTGGGGGATTCAGGACATGCTCTCAAGAAGTATCTCATGACGCCATATTTGAATCCCTCAGATATCCACCAAGAGAGGCACAATGGTGCGCATTGCAGAACTAGGATTCTCATTGAGCAAAGCTTTGGCATATTGAAAAGAAGGTTTGCTGGTTTGCATACAGAGCTGCGACTTTCTCCAGAAAGGGCTTGTAATGCCATTGTAGCTTGCTGTGTATTGCACAACATTGGAATTGCCAGGGGTGATATCCTACAGTTTGGAGGGAATGATTGTCCACAGAATCCCACAGACTATGCTGAGAGAAATGTTAGAGTTCTTGATGGCAAAGCAGTACGCGACCACATTGCAAGAAATTACTTCTAGGTAAAATAACATTTAGTCAAAGTTATTTTAAATTTTATTCAAACCACTAATAATTTTAATCATTGTTAAACAACGTCATTTTCACTGTTGAATATGACATACAATGGTAATTTTAATCATTATCAAACAATGCCATGTTCACTGTTGATTATGTCATACAATGGTAGTCTCTATGCACTTAACTAGCTCAGTATTTACCACATGTAAATTGGAAAGAATAATATTTTATAAGATATAGTATTGTTTACTCCTCCTAGGCACCTGATCCCACCTCTGGTGTGTCCAGGGGTCCGTGTTTGCCCAACTATCTATTTTGTATTGCTTGTAGGAGTTATGAGATTGATCACTGTTCGTTATCTTCACCTTGCATCTATTTATTTACACCGTGCATGTGTATTTATTTTAATTAAATAAAGACTGATTAAGCAGTTTATAGAGCCTTTTACACAAGTAACAATAACTAAAAGTCGTCTGATTGCTTTGTAATCGTTTATTACCATGAACCATCCAGTGTCTAGGTTCAATGTATCTACACAGAATTGCTCACAAATTATCTGCAGTGTGACATACACAGAAGACAAGAAAAGACAGGTTATTCAAAATAACACACACACACAAATCTAATCATGAATTACATCAAATCATATATAATTATAATGATACATGTAATAATAATAGTGAGGATAAGAATATATTTGAAAATGTATTATCAGGCATATGATATAGAAAACAATATTTTTTAATCGGTAAGTTGTTTTTTTAATTGGAATTTAACTCTAATGTTGTGCATACCACCCCTCCCATTTTAGCTCACCTCTTCAAATTTACATTACAGTTTCCTGACATAGTGCAGATTCAAGTTTGTTTAAATCATGGCCTCCAGGGATAGGGTGGGGCCACAATCTAGGATCAATGTTTTACATGCAAATATATAAGGAACATCATTAAGTACATGTATGGGCCAAGGTGGTTCAGGTGAGCGATGTGGCCTATGGGTCTCTTATTTCAAATGTACAAGAAAACAAGATGTGTTTTGTAACTTTTGTGATATGGTTTATATTAGAATTTTTTAGGTCAAAAATAAATATTAAGGTCACAAGGTCAAATATTCTAGTGTCAATGAAACGGTCTTACCACAAGGAATACACATTGAATGTTAAAGTTTTGATGATGTAAAAGATATGACCAAGGTGGAAGTTTTTTTACCAAAGACAGACAGACAGACGTACAGGCCAAAACTAGATGTCTCCATATCGTCGATTATAATAAAGCCTGTTCTAGTACATTACCTATTTAAATTTCTGAAAAAAGAGACAGAGACAGGTAGGAAGATGATTGAAATGAATTTTTTCGCATTTCTAGAAGCTCTATTTCTGATCTAACTTTCTGCATTTTTAATTTCATAAATTCCATCTCAAATTCTAATTTCTTTTTCTCTGTTACAAGTACTTCGCGATGTATGATGTCAATTTCTCTTGAATGGCGTTGGTTTTTTTTTTTTTTTTTTTTTTTACAGAGGGTGTGTTCATCTCTACAGGTCGGGAACAACACCCTGAGGCATTGGAAGTGGATGGTCCTGACTCCTCTACATTCATTGACGGTCCTTCCTTCTCTGCAGTTCCCGTTTCCTCTACAATTATTGCAGACATTCTACCATTAATTCTCTAAAACCAAGTTTGGAGACATATTATTTTTTTTAGCCCACTTGAGCTGAAAGTTCAAGTTAGCTTTGTCGTTTGTCTGCTCGTAAACTTTTCGATATTTAAATTTGAGGCTCTTATATGACATTGTTTGGTTTTTTGTTGTTGTTGTTGTTTTTATTAAAATACACTTTTTCAAGTAAATTTCAAAATATGTATACTATTATTGCTTACCTATGTGCAAGCTTACATTTGTCTCCATCCCCCTTCCACTCCTTCTAAAGATGGCTTTCCAGAGAGAAATGCCAGCATGGCCTCATCAATGGGGGAAGAAGATAGGGGCTTTGGACCTCCACCTGTCGAGGGATATTTTCCATTACTGTTGATTTTCTTTGCTGTAATAAAATGGTATATTTTAATTTAAGATAGCTCACTACACTAAAGCTTATACTCTTTATGACACTACGTCACAAGATGGCGATTTAAATTTTTGTTCATATGTGTTAAAATAAATTTTGAAAATCACGTTTGAGCCACCTTAAATGAGATTTAAACATGTATAATTATATAAATCTTAATTGAACTAATGCACAATTAAATATTTATATTTGCCATAAATCCATGTTTACCTCGCTGCTTCATATTTGACCATTGCTTCTTGGCCTGTTTGATGGTCCTCTTCTTGCATGCTCCTTTCCTGTGAATATTGTATACATAAGTCTTATTACATAAATCAAACTTGAAGCTAATTAAATCGTCCACTGACACATTTACTTAAATTGATAGGATAGATTTAGATCATAGATATGAATTAGAAGTGTTTGATAAAATATCTTTATGTATAATGATATCTTGGGAATAAAACCCCTTTAAAAGGAGGGGGGTACTGTGTACTAATATGAAATTGGAAAGGGGAAGTATCCAACTTTACCATATTTGCATTTGAATTAGTAGTGAATTTGAAAATGAAAATAAGTTGGGGTGAGTGGGTAGCTCTGATATCCAAATAACTATAATGCTAGTACAAGAATGTTTCCTAATGATTATATGAAGTAAAATAAAAATATTACAGAACTTGAAACAAAGAGAAAGTTATACAATGATGGTCTTGCACTCTGACTCTTTTGTATGTTTGCTGTAATCAAATAGCCTGGTCTGAATGAAAGGGGAGTCTGAATTACATAACACTTGTTTTGACAGTTACATGTACGTAGGTTGATGAATGTACAGATGTTTCTTTTAAAAATATGGTAGGATAAGTGATAACATTGTTTAAGATCATTTCAACGAATCATACTTTTGGCAATCAATGCGCCCCTTGGGTCCAAAACCCGGGTCCCCTTTTCATATTGCCGAATCCAACTCTAGAAACAATTCTATAAATAGCATTTGATAATCGCTCTGCACATTGACATACGCATCGTGACCATGGTGAAAAGATTCAGTAACGCAGGGGTACTAGGTTTTTGAAGCGATCGGTCTATTCATTTTTCTCAAAAACAACATAAATGAGAGTTTTCTTTGTCTAACACATATCCCACGGAACGCACAGAAGTATTAAGAAACAGAATATGCTCCATACTTTCAATGAAAGTAGTTACTTTTCTCAAACACTTAATATCGAGTACCTACGAAAATTCGCACGGATGCTTGTTTCATGAGCTGAATTCAAGGTTTGAAATAATTTGAGAAAGAACCATGGTAATCTGTCACAAAAATGCATAGGTACAGGCAGCTTTACCTGTAATTATAATTACAAGTAACTATATATCATTTCCGTATCATTTCATTTTCGTTGTACCACAGGAGTTTGAAATTTTATCGATAAAGTTAATAAAATGTACTTGATTGAATAGAAGCATATTAGGGCCGCAGCAGTATCTTTTTTTTTAATTATATATCTGTTATAACAAACTAAAAAAAGATACTGCTGCGGCCTTAATATGCTTCCGTATGATTGACCAAGCCATGAGCTATGCGTACAAACTCCTGTGGTTGTACCAACGATTCTGACTGACTGCGTTTTTGTTAATCGTTTCATGGACGAGATACTCATACACAATTGAGAAGGAATGGACAAAGGTATATCGCAAAAAAATGGAAGGAAAACTTACGTATTATGCGCTACGAAAAGAATAGATTCATTCCATTACTGAATCTTTTCACGATGGTCCACGGTGATAACGAGCGTTTTAAAAAGAGTGTATGATAAAGATCTACATTAATAATTTATATAATTCATCATTTGGATATGAATAAATACCAAACTTCTATTAGTCGGGAACAAATGATGCAAAACTGACAACCGAGTCCGTGTTTAATGGTCTAAATTATAAATTATCAACTCTTTTTTCTGTCTTTATTGGGGGGGGGGGGGTTACTTCAGTTATACAGACTTGTACTTACGCATTCACTGTGGCAGTCACCGCTTGCCACGCGTTTTCCTTTTCGTATTTCCCACTCTGGGAGCCTTGAATTTCCCTTCAATTATTTCAATTCTTCAAGTTACTTCTTCGTGAAGAATTTCCTTCTCCAGCCGACTCCAATAGGGCTCATGGTTGCTGCTTTCTGAACTTTTACTATTTAAAATTAGATTAGCGATATCATTTTCGGCCATAGCGTTTTAATAGCAGCTGACTTATAGATAAAACGATGTATTTGACGTCAACAACGTCAAATTTGACGTAACAATAGAAAAGTTGTAAAAGCAAAAAAAAAAAAAAAAAAAAAAAACAGCAGTATTTTGTTTGTACAAGATTTCTTTAATTTCCATGCATTGCGCAATATTTAGTGGGCGTGGCATTGCAAAAATAAAATGTAAACAACACATCCCATAATTCAACCCATTTCCAGTTCAGTTTCCATGGTTTCTGTCTCAAGTTAGAAAATTCTAAATGAGCTAAAACTAGCTTTATGGCACACCAAAAGTGAGACGGTCTAAGTTGAGTTCAGAAAGTGAGATTTTTTTTTTAAATCTCAAAAGTGAGCTAGCTAAGTTTTATGGCCCCGGAGCCTGGTCGTCCTCTAAATGTACAGATACATGACTAATCTAAATATGAAAAAAAAGATTCTTGATATATTACATGTGTGGTTCTGTAATTATAAATTTGTAATGGGAGTAAGTGAATCTAAATCCATTAAAAAAAGAGAAATGCATGTAGGTATTTCATTCATAAAAGGGGAACAATTTCAAGAAATGACTCAATGAAAATATTTACTGCTTGATATATCAGCAAAGGAAAAAGTAATGATGTACATCCATGCATATTGTCCCGTCAAATTAATATAATGAGTTAATGATTAATGTATATCATAAATGCCTGCATAAATAATCATTAGTAATACATGCATGTGGTTACAGAAACTCAGAGCTATAGACTGGCATTCTGTAAATGAGTATGAGACCTGCACCACTCGGGAATTTTAAATCTTTTCGACTATGATTTCATATCAAGACTTCAATTTTTTGCTAAAAAATGAGAATTTATGATCCCTGTATGATATAATAAAATTCTTTTAATTAACGCATTGTCCCCTGGTGTCTTATGCACATTTGTTACCAGATGTAATATACATGTTATATTGACAATTACAATCCTGCATTGGATACAGGGAGGATCCAATTAGATACAATGCACTGTCCCCGGGTGTCCTTTACAGTTTTGTGATCAACTTTTAAAATTATTACTGGTACATGTGTATAATATGCTATGGAAATGGTATTCAAATATTGTATTACATCTAGTCATATTGTAATCTCCTTTTTTGTTGCTTTCCCTCCACTTGCAATCAATAAAAGATCATTAAATCATATCATAAAAGGAAAAGTTGGAATTTTTCATTACATATGTACCAAATGATTATCATACAAGTAGATGCCATGTACTTTTCACCTATTCTAATCTTCTTATGTGTGCTACATGTGTCAATGAGTTTAAGTAAGAAAATCTTCACATTTCATGTAAAACAAATATGAATGGTTATTATACACCCCCACCCCAATAGATCCAATCAATAAAATTCATTTTCTTCATAAAATAATTTCACTTTATTTATACTGCTAGATCAGGAAAAGGATTGTTTTTACCAAAGGTATATTAAGTTTAGAAGCTTTAAGATACTTGTAATGCATCTTTCTTTGCTTCTATCATGCACATTCACATACATACATACCTCAAACAACATGAAACAGGCTATAATATTTTCTGCATGAAAACGGTAGATTGTATGTAACATTTCAGTGTTTGATAAATTGAACACAATCCCTATGCAAAATTTAAAATTTAAACATGGCATTTTGAAATAGAGAAATGTCCTCCCATTTTTTTCCCCACAATAATCAATAGTTCTTTCAAAGTTGGCCAAGTTCCTAATCTAAGGACGATAAATCTTTCTTGCCATTTCTTATTCAAGCTCTATTAGCTGATGTCGTTAGGAAAATAATGCATTGATACGTAGATCTATATATTGCGAAAATAAATAAAGCACAATATACCATAATTTCTAATTGATACTTACATTAACACTGGAATTCCTTAAAGCACATCCATGTCCGATAGAAATTTCACCTGGTCTCGGGTAGCCCACTTTAGAGTCTCGAGAGAAACGATATTAGATTTCATTCGATAGTATCTGATTTTATGCTCTACTTAACACCGATAAAGGATATGTCCCGTACACGTTAGTAGGGGTGTGAATGTGATCGCAGTTATGTCATCGGAAGATTGTTATCGCGAATCCACTAAGCGGAAGAGCAGTCAAATAATTGACACATCACGCTCTACTAAGTGGAATCGCTAAGTGGTTTTGAACTGGGGATACATGCAATCAACACCCGCTGATGGATTCTCCCAAGTCAGCAGTTTATGCCTCCTCATGTCATCCCACACTATGCTGGAGTTCCTCCTCAGTTTATGCATGCACTATACCAAATATTCACTACGCCAAACAACGTCACAATATCATCGGAGGAAATCCTAAAATCTGCGATGGTAAAGAAATATTGTATTCACAATGATTGAAAGGAAATGATGAATGAAATAACTGAACCTCTATACGACGAAATCAAAGCGTTAAAAGAGAACAACCGATAACTGAAACGTCATATAGACGATGTCGAACAAAATGGCTGATGGTCTTTAGTGCGTGTGTCGGGTATTCCAGAGGTGATGGGCGAGAGCACTACCGGTAGAATTCTTGAGGCAACCACGAAAGTTAGAATCACAGCCACACCCAGAAGTCACATACAATTGGCAAGCCCGCAAAAGACCAGCACCCCGTCAAATAATAGTACGTATGACATCAATGGATAACAAAATCCAACTTCTCAAATCTAGCAAAAGACTGTGTGACCATCCAAATACCAAAATATCGCAATCAATGAGGACTTGACTTGCTTCCTAAACTATCTCATTTTCATATGCCACAAACTCGTAAAAAACCAGACAGGTTTCACTTTATCAGAGGGATTTGATTCTCATTGGACACCCCACTAACTTTACTTGCGCTACCCAAAAAATGAACAGAACAAGCTGAGGGGTCAATAAACGCATTAACGGAATTTCCGACTGGATATTACAAATGGTAAATAAGCCACAAATCACCGTTCCTTTTAGGATCTAAGTCCATTGGTGAGACTTGAAGACTAACGGAAGGCATGGTTTTGAAAGGTCCCAAAGTACGATGAAGGGATAGCTCTTTTTTGCTTTTTTTGGTTGTTGAGCTACCCAGATATTGGAATGTAAACGTGGTAGATTTCGACATTTCCTGCCCACCCCACCCCATCCCGTTGACCTAGGTATGGTAATCGAAAACTGAAAGTAGAACATTGAAGTAGAGAATGAGCATGCTGGTATCCTTGCAAGTAATGAGCCAATGCACTAAATTGCAACTAATATTAATTAGGTGTATATTATAATTCAACGCTTAACTTGTGGGTAATTGATACTGCATCGGCTGCACGAGTGGCTATATCTGCACCGGGTTGACATTGAGGGGAGAGTGTTTTTCGTCCAAGACTCGACGTCGATTGCCTGCGAAACGGAAGCGGATTGGGCACCTACAACCTCCAGAGGGCACTGTGATGGTGGCTCCAGGCGGGGTCGCATGCGAGTCCCTCTTCCTTGGAATGCCGATACCATGCCGTTTATGCGTCTGGGTGCCTTGTCTGACATGTCATCATTGCCTCGCTTGCCTCCATTCCTTTTCGGTCTCATCCTGCCGTTGAACTGATGTAGAATTAGTCTACTGGGTGTAAGATTGGACGTTGACTAGAAATTAATTCGATGGTGGTAGATTAAAAATTTCACAATATTTTTCCACAGGGTGCTCTAATCGGGTTTTTTAGTACAATGGGAAGGTTAACGCGTTCGGTGTTGGACTATGGTACTTGTCCAGTGAGATAGGCCTATCGCGTTATGTGTTGGACTGGGGTACTTGTCCAGTGAGATAGATCGTACCGGGTTTCGTGTTAGACTGTGGTACTTGTCCAGTGATCCTCATGTACAAAATTTATGAATTCATAAGGATAAGAAAATACAAATATAACCATAACAGAGAAAATTTTAAAAAATAGGAGGGGTGGATTAAAGGTTTGGAAATGAGATATTTCTACTATTTTTTATCAAGAAAGGGGACACACATTTGATTCTGGGGTGGGCACTTTTTCAATTAAAAAAGAAATAACCTAATTGGGTAATTTATTTTCTAGGAAATAAAATTAGATGGGAAGGGGGATATCATAGTGAATATACAAAGTGATTTTCACCTTCTTGATTTTTGCATTACTCTATATATGTATTTTTCAGCTAATATAACGACAAGATTTTAAATTATCCTTCTTTAGTATTGTTCATGTAATTGTACATTTTTTTTTCAAGGTTAAAAGGTCAAGGAAAGGTGTGCGCACTGTTTGCTAGTGAAGCAAGACTGGTCACAGTATTTGCTACGAGTAAATTAAAAGTCGAATTTCTTGGATATGGGGTAACCCATATCTATTCTTGTTATTGAAAGAGTCCAGTAAGTAACACGTCTTGTTTTGTCAGTAATCAGTAGACCCTCTATGTATGAACAAACCCACTGAAATCACCGGTATGCATACAGAAAACCAAACCCTTAGATCAGTTTTTGGTGGTGGGGGGTTCTAAATGCATAACAGTCTATTTTATACTTTGGCACAATACATGACCAATACGGGAATACCGGATGGTTTAATTTACCTTCTAGCTAATCCCCTTTTTTCTATCCATGAATTGTTCCCCTTTGTTTACTTTATTATGTCGTGTTTAAGCTCTGTGTAATTTATTTACAGTGCATAATAAGGAATATCACCGAGTACGAGTTGAGTTTAACACTGATTACTAGAACCCTAATTAAGTAACTCGTCCACCTTGGGAAAAAATAATTCTATCAATATCATTTCGCGCATTGTAGATCAGACCATTGGACGAATATAACATATTCTAATTTGATCCCTAGAAACGATGTCTGTTAGTAAACAAATACGTTCGTTGTTCTCTCTCTCTCTCTCAATCACACGAACAATTGGGTAGTCAAATTTTCGGGACGAATCGTCACTTCTTCAGGACATAAGTAAGTGCTTTTACAAAAGTATATACAATATGAATTACATGTTGAATGTTTCATTTTGTTAATCAATACGTATATACCCCCCCCCCCCCCCCCCATGCCTCCAATGGACTGATTCACAAAGCGCAAGGTGATCACTTAAGATATGCATGAATTTCGAAAATTTCGTTTTAGTAAGGGAAAAAAAGGGGGGGGTCATATTCGCTATATGGGTTCAATTCATCTGTTCAGTCCTTTCATTCTTACATTTCCATTATTACTCCTTGCTTTATAAGTGGCGGATGGCAATTTTATATATAAAAATCATAAACATTGCTTGTGAAAATACCCGAAAATGTTCGTTGTCAAAAATTCTAGTAAATGCGTATGTTTTTCATCAATTTCAGAAGTCAAAGAAAAATGATTTATGCTAAATTCAGAAATTGGAAAATTACTGGTCTATTTTTCAATAGCAGAAAGGAGGGATATTAAAAACAAATAAAAGAATACTAGTATGATGTTTTACTGGAAAATTCAGAATATGTGGAACCCTTTAATTCAGCAAAATTTCTAGACTTGCTCGCTCCATTGACTCCAACCAGCACGTGCCGCATGCTAGATATCTGAAATATGAACTAGTATGCAACATGCATTACAATAAATAAAAGTGTTCCATCCAATAGCACACACAGTATGATCTGTCCCGTTTCCTACAACATATACATTGAATTACATTTTAAATTCCAGCTTTAGACAATCAAAATGTTTTAATAGGCAACAAAGAAGGATTGATGAACTCTAGGGTAGATCCTCCTCTTCTCTCTTTCTAAATTTGTGGTATTTCACCTTCAGCTGGTGACGCCTCAATGTGAAAAATTCTCGACGGGACGTAAAACAATCTCTCTCTCTCTCTCTCTCTCTCTCTCTCTCTCTCTCTCTCTCTCTCTCTCTCTCATTCATAATATTGAAACAAATAACTACTGTCTCAAAGAAAACAAAACACCGACATTGAAGCACTCTGATATGTTTATTAGACTATAAACAATTTCGTATAATTAAGAAATCGAACGAAAAAACTGATCTTAAAGTTTTATTAAATCGAAAAAGTCACGTGATGCGAATTAATTTGATGTGCGGCGCTAATTCTCGTGTACTTCCATAATACTTTATACCCTCTGAGCAAACGTTTAGGTTCTTCTATAAAAGAGAGGTTCATTATTGAACAGTTATTACTTTTGTACTAACATGGGTTTTACCCTAAGCAGTATTCACTCTCAATCCAAAGGGGAAAAAACCCTTAAAACTTATGCTAGTTTTCTTAAGTTTTCACTCCATGCTCGGTCAGTAATTTTTTAATCTTAACATGTCCTTCTCGAACGGCGTAGAATGCAGCATTCCGTCCATCATTATCTACACTGTGTAGAAGGTCAGGGTATGTTTGGATGATACAACGACTCATTTCTAATTCACCGCTCCTACATGCCGCGTGAAGAATGTTCCAACCGTTATTGGCTTTATGTCTGACGTCTACTTCTTTATCTGCCAGTAATTGTAGAATTTTAACGTTTCCACTTTGAGCGGCGTTCAGAGCAGCATTCCATCCATCATTCTCTACACTGTGCAGAAGGTCAGGGCATGTTTGGATGATATAACGACTCATTTCTAAGTTAGCGGTGAGACATGCCGTGTGAAGAATGTTCTTCCCTTGATTGTTTTTATGTTTGACGTCTACTCCTTTATCTGCCAGTAGTTGTAGAATTTTAACGTTCCCTCCTCTAGCGGCGTATAGAGCAGCATTCCATCCATAATTATCTACACTGTGTAGAAGGTCGGGGTATGTTTGGATGATATAACGACTCATTTCTAAGTTAGAGTTGACACATGCCACGTGAAGAATGTTCCAGCCGTTATTGTTTTTATGTTTAACGTTTACTTCATTATCTGCCAGTAGTTGTAGAATTTTAACGTTCCCTCCTCCAGCGGCGTGTAGAGCAGCATTCCATCCATCATTATCTACACTGTGTAGAAGGTCGGGGTATGTTTGGATGATATAACGACTCATTTCTAAGTTAGCCTTGACACATGCCGCGTGAAGAATGTTCCAACCGTTATTGTCTTTATGTTTGACGTCTACTTCATTATCTCCCAGTAGTTGTAGAATTTTAACGTTTCCTCCTCTAGCGGCGTGTAGAGCAGCATTCCACCCAACATTATCTACACTGTGTAGAAGGTCAGGGTATGTTTGGATGATATAACGACTCATTTCTAAGTTAGAGTTGACACATGCCACGTGAAGAATGTTCCAGCCGTTATTGTCTTTATGTTTGACGTCTACTTCATTATCTGCCAGTAGTTGTAGAATTTTAACGTTTCCTCCTCTAGCGGCGTGTAGAGCAGCATTCCACCCAACATTATCTACACTGTGTAGAAGGTCAGGGTATGTTTGGATGATATAACGACTCATTTCTAAGTTAGCCTTGACACATGCCGCGTGAAGAATGTTCCAACCGTTATTGTCTTTATGTTTGACGTCTACTTCATTATCTCCCAGTAGTTGTAGAATTTTAACGTTTCCTCCTCTAGCGGCGTGTAGAGCAGCATTCCACCCAACATTATCTACACTGTGTAGAAGGTCAGGGTATGTTTGGATGATATAACGACTCATTTCTAAGTTAGAGTTGACACATGCCACGTAAAGAATGTTCCAGCCGTCATTGTCTTTATGTTTGACGTCTACTTCATTATCTGCCAGTAGTTGTAGAATTTTAACGTTTCCTCCTCTAGCGGCGTGTAGAGCAGCATTCCACCCAACATTATCTACACTGTGTAGAAGGGCAGGGTATGTTTGGATGATATAACGACTCATTTCTAAGTTAGAGTTGACACATGCCACGTGAAGAATGTTCCAGCCGTTATTGTCTTTATGTTTAACGTTTACTTCATTATCTGCCAGTAGTTGTAGAATTTTAACGTTCCCTCCTGTAGCGGCGTGTAGAGCAGCATTCCATCCATCATTATCTACACTGTGTAGAAGGTCAGGGTATGTTTGGATGATATAACGACTCATTTCTAAGTTAGCCTTGACACATGCCGCGTGAAGAATGTTCCAACCGTTATTGTCTTTATGTTTGACGTCTACTTCATTATCTCCCAGTAGTTGTAGAATTTTAACGTTTCCTCCTCTAGCGGCGTGTAGAGCAGCATTCCATCCATCATTATCTACACTGTGCAGAAGGTCAGGGTATGTTTGGATGATATAACGACTCATTTCTAAGTTAGAGTTGACACATGCCACGTAAAGAATGTTCCAGCCGTCATTGTCTTTATGTTTGACGTCTACTTCATTATCTGCCAGTAGTTGTAGAATTTTAACGTTTCCTCCTCTAGCGGCGTGTAGAGCAGCATTCCACCCAACATTATCTACACTGTGTAGAAGGTCAGGGTATGTTTGGATGATATAACGACTCATTTCTAAGTTAGCCTTGACACATGCCGCGTGAAGAATGTTCCAACCGTTATTGTCTTTATGTTTGACGTCTACTTCATTATCTCCCAGTAGTTGTAGAATTTTAACGTTTCCTCCTCGAGCGGCGTAAAGTGCAGCATTCCGTCTACCATTATCTACACTATGTAGAAGGTCAGGGTATGTTTGGATGATATAACGACTCATTTCTAAGTTAGGGTAGACACAAGCCACGTGAAGAATGTTTGAGTACTCATTGTCTTTATGTTTGACGTCTACTTCATTATCTGCCAGTAGTTGTAGAATTTTAACGTTTCCTCCTCGAGCGGCGTGTAGAGCAGCATTCCATCCATCATTATCTACACTGTGTAGAAGGGCAGGGTATGTTTGGATGATATAACGACTCATTTCTAAGTTAGAGTTAACACATGCCACGTGAAGAATGTTCCAGCCGTTATTGTCTTTATGTTTAACGTTTACTTCATTATCTGCCAGTAGTTGTAGAATTTTAACGTTCCCTCCTCTAGCGGCGTGTAGAGCAGCATTCCATCCATCATTATCTACACTGTGTAGAAGGTCGGGGTATGTTTGGATGATATAACGACTCATTTCTAAGTTAGCCTTGACACATGCCGCGTGAAGAATGTTCCAACCGTTATTGTCTTTATGTTTGACGTCTACTTCATTATCTCCCAGTAGTTGTAGAATTTTAACGTTTCCTCCTCTAGCGGCGTGTAGAGCAGCATTCCATCCATCATTATCTACACTGTGCAGAAGGTCAGGGTATGTTTGGATGATATAACGACTCATTTCTAAGTTAGAGTTGACACATGCCACGTAAAGAATGTTCCAGCCGTCATTGTCTTTATGTTTGACGTCTACTTCATTATCTGCCAGTAGTTGTAGAATTTTAACGTTTCCTCCTCTAGCGGCGTGTAGAGCAGCATTCCACCCAACATTATTTACACTGTGTAGAAGGGCAGGGTATGTTTGGATGATATAACGACTCATTTCTAAGTTAGCGTTGACACATGCCACGTGAAGAATGTTCCAGCCGTTATTGGCTTTATGTTTGACGTCTACTTCATTATCTGCCAGTAGTTGTAGAATTTTAACGTTTCCTCCTCTAGCGGCGTGTAGAGCAGCATTCTGTCCATTATTATCTACACTATGTAGAAGATCAGGGTATGTTTGGATGATATAACGACTCATTTCTAATTCACCGTTCCTACATGCCGTGTGAAGAATGTTCCAACCGTTAATGGCTTTATGTTTGACGTCTACTTCATTATCCGCCAGTAGTTGTAGAATTTTAACGTTTCCTCCTCTAGCGGCGTGTAGAGCAGCATTCCATCCATAATTTTCTACACTGTGTAGAAGGTCAGGGTATGTTTGGATGATATAACGACTCATTTCTAAGTTAGAGTTGCCACATGCCACGTGAAGAATGTTCCAGCCGTCATTGTTTTTATGTTTGACGTCTACTTCATTATCTGCCAGTAGTTGTAGAATGTTAACGTTTCCTCCTCTAGCGGCGTGTAGAGCAGCATTCCATCCATCATTATTTACACTGTGTAGAAGGGCAGGGTATGTTTGGATGATATAACGACTCATTTCTAAGTCAGCGTTGACACATGCCACGTTTAGAATGTTCCAGCCGTTATTGGCTTGATGTTTTACGTCTACTTCATTATCTGCCAGTAGTTGTAGAATTTTAACGTTTCCTCCTGTAGCGGCGTGTAGAGCAGCATTCCATCCATCATTATCTACACTGTGCAGAAGGTCAGGGTATGTTTGGATAAGATATTCACACGTGTCTAGAACCCCAGTTTTGCAGGCTTCGTGTAATATATTAGGTCCTTCTTCTCCATTATCGTGGTCCTGTTTCTGATTAGGTAGTGTTTGTTGAGATCTGGTATATCCTCCATTTCCTAAGAAATACAGAGAAATGAATAAATGAGTTAGACTGAGTTACTTGTATGTACTTCGCATTATGAATTTTAAAGACTCGGACATTGATACGTTATGATAGATTGGATATTGTTTAACGTCCCTCTCGAGATACGTTATTAAATATAAAGAACGGGTTGTACAGTGGCCACTGTATAATTAATAGTTTTTTCATTAGTGCGACTTTGGGATAGAAAAATACCATGAAGGGAACACAATCTACAGTAAAGGACGAGTCTTAAACAGAAAATCTTGTTTCCGTGATACAAATCTTCTACCCAACTATAAATAAACATTTCAGTGACTTTAGATAATTTTTTTTGGGGGGGGGGAGAGAAAATTATCAGAATGAATTTGAATGTTAGAACTAGTAAGAACGATAAATAGCTTACTTTTAGACTATAGGTTTACGGAAGCGTATTAGTGCCACGTTTTTATTTTTTATTTTTGACACTTTAATCTGTAAAATTTACACTTTAAACTGTAAAATTTACACTTTAATCTGTAAATTTTACACTTTAAACTGTAAATTTTACACTTTAATCTGTAAATTTTACACTTTAATCTGTAAATTTTACACATTCATCTGTAAAATTCACACTTTAATCTGTAAAATTTACACTTTAATCTGTAAAATTTTACGATAATCAGACCGTGTTTTACATCATGGCCATTGCTTGTGTACTGTTAGGTAATGAACCAGGATAATTTAATTGGGGAGTATTTTAAACAGGGCATACATGTTATATAAGGGAAAAAAGGTTCCTTATTTTAATAGTTTTGGAACAGCTATTGATCATATCTCACACAAACAAGCGATAGGCAAATGACCTGTCAGACGAAGGTCATTCCTCGGGGTCATTTTGTAAAGGTTAAGGTCACTCAGCACATACTTATATATATATTAAAACCCTTCATTCTAATAGCTGTTGATCATTGTGTAAGTCATGCGCCATATGAAGTATTTCATTGGTGAGATGCAATTCGGGGAGCATCCATTAGTTTTACTGATATTCCTGGGGTGTTTTTTTAATGGATACTTTACTTTCCTCGCCATATCAACAGTTTTATAGTATATTGCCCTCACGCACAAAAATTAATATTAAAAATCGCTTTTGTACCGTAATCTGAACAAGTTAGATGAGTCAAGAGAGAGAGAGAGAGAGAGAGAGAGAGAGAGAGAGACAGAGAGAGAGAGAGAGACCACACTGGATATTTTTCTCCGAACGGGGCAACCAAATGATGTTACATAGAAAAACGTAAATTTTACAGATTAAAGTGTAAATTTCATAGATTAAAGTGTAAATTTTATAGATTAAAGTGTCAAAATTAAAAAATAAAAATAAAAAACGTGGCACTAATACGCTTCCGTAATAGGTTTCAAATAAAAAAAAAAGTTTTCCCAAAAATCTTTTACAAGCTATTTTACGTCATCATGTAATGTAAATCATGAAAAATATTTGACGTCTTGGTGAATGAGATTTGAGCCGCGTTATACCACAGGAACATAAAATTTTGACCGACACTCCCTTTGATCCACCCTCCCTCTTTAATGTGTAATACAAAACTAATGATGGATATTTGCTGTTTCCTCAAACTCATTGGATACACAGTTCTACTGCGTTAGATAAAGAAATCACGTGAATTTGAACTTGATTTTAAGGTTTGATTTAGACATAAAACAAGTTTAGAGACGTAATACGCCAAAATTGGCCGCATTTCAAAAACCGACCGTATTTTGCAGGTAGAAAAGTTACAATATTTTCGTTTCAATGATGTTGTCAGATAATCTGTATATGATGTTGATAAACACAAGTCATTATAATAATATTGGCCCAACCCGGGAATGAAAACCCTACCCCTGGGATCCTGGAGTTTACAATTTTGGTAAAGGACTACCTGTTCCTTCTAGATATTTATCTATAGTCTGAATTTAGTATCAATAGCAGAAGATGCTGTTGAAATATTTGCACATAGATAATGTATCCCATCCTGGAGTCAGAATATCTATTCCGAAGATCAAATTTACAATTTTGGTAAAAGCCTTCATGCTCTACACGACTATGCAATTGATTATTCTTACATGTTACAGTTGTGGGGTTTTAAGAGAAGGAATTTTTTTTTTATTTTTTTTTTGTAAATTGGTGAAGTTTTGGCAGTGTTTGAAAATTTTAAAGGAATTGGTAGTTATCGGCAGTTAAAAGTGTTCAATTGTTAACGCACGTCGTACGCTGACCAAAGGCTTTCAGATTTTGGAACGCAGTTCGCAGTTCACTATTCGCAATTCAATAGTGAACTGCATTCCAGAACGCAGTTCGCAATTCAAATTTCTATATGCATAAAACAACACCACACTGGAATTATAAGGATGGGGTGCCATTTACCAACCACAAACACTGTGAAGAAATGGTGATGGTAATCTCTATAGTTACGGAGATCCGACCCTCCAATTTTTATGCATAACGCATTACACTTAGTGAATAAACATCGGGTTCGGAATAATCGAAGACCCCTACCCAGGGGACTGAAATTTTTATGGTAGGGTGTTAGTGGTCCTCTCCGACCACTGTGAAGAAATGGTGATGTTACTCTCTTTAGTTATGGAGATCCGCTCCTCAAACATTTTTAAATAACGCATTACACTTAGTGAATAAACATCGGGTTCGGAATAATCGAAGACCCCTACCCCGGGGACTGAAATTTTGGTGGTAGGGTAATAGTGGTCCTCTCCCACCACTGTGAATAAATGGTGATGTTACTCTCTCTAGTTACGGAGATCGCCGCTCCAATTTTTATGCATAACGCATTACACTTAGTGAATAAACATCGGGTTCGGAATCATCGAAGACCCCTACCCTGGGGACTGAAATTTTGGAAGAAGAGTGTTAGTGGTCCTCTCCCACCACTGTGAATAAATGGTGATCTTACTCTCTCTAGTTACGCAGATTCGCCCCTCCAATTTTTATGCATAACGCATTACACTTAGTGAATAAACATCGGGTTCGGAATCATCGAAGACCCCTACCCTGGGGACTGAAATTTTTGTGGAAGGGTTTTAGTGGTCCTCTCCCACCACTTTGAATAAATGGTGATGTTACTCTCTCTAGTTACGGAGATCCGCCCCTCCAACTTGTATGCATAACGCATTCAGTTAATGAATAAACATCGGGTTCAGAATCATTGAAGACCCCTACCCCAGGGTCTGAAATTTTTATGGTATGGTGTTAGTGGTCCTCTCCCACCACTGTGATAAAATGGTGATGTTACTCTGTCTAGTTACGGAGATCCGTCCCTCCAATTTTTATGCACAACGCATTACACTTAGTGAATAAACATCGGGTTCAGAATCATCGAAGACCCCTACCCAGGGGACTGAAATTTTTATGGTAGGCTATTAGTGGTCCTCTCCCACAACTGTGAATAAATGGTGATGTTACCCTCTCCAGTTACGGAGATCCGCCCGGTCAATTTTTATGCATAACGCATTACACTTAGTGAATAAACATCGGGTGTTGCCTAAATCTAATTTGCTTGTTTCTATTACATTTGATCAAATGCTGTCTAACGTGTTTCATACAAATTGTTACGCCGATCTTAGCTCACTGATTTTGACTACAGATAACTCCGTTTGCCTGGTCAAAATTTAGGACTCACAGCGGGTGTGACCGGTCGACAGGGGATGCTTACTCCTCCTAGGCACCTGACCTCACCTCTGGTGTGTCCAAGGGTCTTTGTTTGCCCAACTATCTATTTTGTATTGCATTTAGGAGTTATGAGACTGCTCACTGTTCGTTATCTTCACCTTTCATCAATTAAGCACTCTTACATTAAACGTTTATGGAGGTCATCCATTATTTACCAGTATGCATTTGTGCTCTGACGTAGATGCGACGCATTGCTGTTGACTGGGTCACTGTTATACAGCAGAAGAAGTTTATGGATTCATATTGGAATTGATGGATAAGATTTTGGAGCAAAAAGAATTGAAATCAAATTTAATTACAATGCATGAGAAAAAGAAGAAAACACTTCCATAAAATATTTCCAGCTCCTCCAACTTCTAAATTTACTCAGAAGCTCTGTATATTGCAAGATACCAATTCAGTTACTTCTACTAAATTTTAAAATATTTGGGGATAATTTAGGTACGTGTCTGTGTCTGTATGATAAAAGTACTGCAATATAGGCATGTAATATATATATATATATATATATATATATATATATATATATATATATTTCCTTTTGAAATTACAACACAAGAAACACTCTAAATTGCATTAACCTAAATGTAGATCTATAGAAAAATTCTTGTGTACCAACTGTTGTAAATGATCATATAAGACTTCAACACAATTTAAACAAATATTTATTCCATTGTAACACCATCAATAGTCCTCTATGTAAGTGTGGGAAAATTGAAGATCAGATTCTTAAAAAAAAACAACAACCAAATATTGTCAATTCTAATTGTATACTTTTGTCTATTTAATTCATAGAAAGAATTGCATTTTAAGATGTGATTAATTAGTTAGTGACTTTATAGTAAAACCAAACTGTCGGCAAACGATCGATGTACGCATCTACAAAGCTTTTTCATACATGTATCATTTGTCTTGATGAGCAGAATATATTTTCCGTTTTCCAGAAATTCACATCTTCATTCTTTTATTGAGCAATTTCAACTAAAATTTAAGCTGTTCGACTTGGAGACAATTAGTGCTGATAGAAAATTAGCGTGATGAGTTCTACACAATGAATGCTGTAAAATCTTATTTACATGTCTAGTCTACTAAGTATTATCGAAAAGTATTTTACTGATATAAATCGAATCTCCTTAATCTATTTATTCAGCAAAGGACAACTAAAGTTTTCCCGATTTTTTTTTTTACACACGAGATCCACGTGCTCCATCTGGGGTGTTGCTAAAACGCGGAACAAGAAACGAAACGGAAGACGGAACGAAAAACGGAGCGGAATTTAAGAATTAGAATGATCAATGTAGCGAAGATAACACACACACACAAAAATCGGGGGGGGGGGGTGTTTATTTTGATTAAAATCAAAATTTTGGGAATTTGTTTACAAGCAGTAAAACTATTTTATCTTAAATTTCTGCATCATAAATTGATCAAGCGAAGTAAACGTTTGTATAAGAATTTAAAAAGCTTTTTACAAGAATTTTGAAAGTCCGGCAATGACAAATGTTTTAGCGAGCAGCGACACCTATGGGTAGAGAATGGAAAGAACACACGTGGTTTATATGCGCCCCCCCCCCCTTCTTTGCTGGCAAAACGTCATTAACGCACACATGCATGTATTTGCACATAATACCGTGTATGTGTGTACCTACAACAGGGAGTGTGGTATGTATATAACAACATTAATTCGTGATCTTATTAAGTCACATCTTGTGTTTGATTTATTATTTTGCCATAGTGACCTCAGCACTCCAATCCTAAATAGGGAGGACTTTTAGCAGTTTATTTTAAAACTAAATACTTGTATCTTAACATTTACATTGATAATGAGACTACCTTTTAATTCCATTCAAGCTTTAATTCTCTGTTAGCCTTTAAGATATTTCATATACATTTGTATTATGAAGTAAGTCTGTTATTCCTTACTATGTATCGTAAACTTCACCTCAGTTCTTATTAGTTCTGTTTCAATCTTTCCTTCCCGCTGTATCTCTTCGGGTTCAACACTAATCCGCAGGTACAAACTTCCACATAAATTCATTCCAAATGAGGGACACCTTTCATACACACCGAACTCGTTCGCTTTTGATTTTGACGTGATGCATAAATGTATATTATACCAGGTGTAGAACTAAATTTAAATTCAATTATCTTAAAAATATCTAGTTGGAATAAAAGCAAGGCCGATTTAAAAAGGCTGTCTTTGGGGAAAATTGTTGAAAAAATTATCTTTTACGATCTTGTTTTCGGGGGGGGGGGGGGTTATTTATTGGATATAAAATTTGAAAGGGGTTAAATCATATAATTCAAGTCTTTTACAGTATGTTTATTTTATTCTATATTTTTCTTTATTTGTGAAACAATATACCTTTACAATCGGGGGGGGGGGGGTATAAAAGCTAGGGAGAGGGAAGGGGCAGAAAGTGACAAAGCCAGGGAAAACGATGATGGTACCAACAGGCGCTTGTTCAATATTTTTCATGGTGAGTTATTGGTTTTAAAATACATACACATTAGTATGGAGTACATGAAACGGTGGATTCTGTGGATTACTTCCCGTTCTCTCTGTAATTCCTGATTCCCTTGCTCAAAATAAGCCTTTTAGGTTTACAAAATGCTAACTTCCTCATGACATTATTGCATGTAATATTTTCCGTTTTCCATTCCGCATTTTAGCAACAACCCCTACACCTGACAATCAGCTGGGCTGCGTTCAAGATCGCAGCAGCTATGCAGCGCTCGATGGCGCTACGATCTCGAACGATGTGCTATGCTAGCCCTACGTAGGGATAACAAGCGTTAATTTATACAGTGTGTTCAACAGACCTAGACATCTACCCTAGCAGCTAGGCTATCTTGCTATGATCGTCAACGCAGCCCAGACGCTTGCTGATTGAGAAGTTTGTCATGGCCTCATGGGGAAAATTGTTTAAAACAAACTGAAATCTACAGCATGTGGTGTGATTTTTCGAACTTCTTTATTACAAATTTTCCCAAAAACACACGCACACAATATTATCTATTGTAGTTATCTAATTCAATTCACAAGTGAAAGTTTGAGAAAGTTCCCGGTTGTTTCCACACTAAAATAAAATGAATGTATTGTCGAATTCACGAACAAAGTTCTTGCATTTATTAAGTGGAAAGTGAATGTGATGATTTACGCTAATTTCACTTCAATTACTGCGATTTGTGCCCGTTATCAACGTTGACCAATTGATTCCATTTTGATTTGAACTATCCACGCAACTTACATAGAATTATCAAGGTTTTATAACTAGCTGGTTTTTTTTTATATTATTGGCTGGAGAAAACTCGTCGCTTTACGTAATGTGTACACCATCAAAGACCAGTTTATGCGAAAGTTTTTTGGACCACACAGGACATTCGGTCCTGTATAATCAATGAACACGCAGGACCGAATCAAATTTTGTCAGACCGAAAAACCTAATGTAAAAAAGTGAAACACGTGAAAAAGCAAGGAAATTTTATTTATTATACTAGTAATACTATTGATTTCTTTTACCAGGATCGCTCCCACATAATACTTTAGACGGTCTATGTGGTTTTAATCACATTCATTTACGTATTTGGATTTGTGCGATATTTTTTACTTAATATAACAAACATTTTAATGACTCCACGTCAAAATAGTAAAGCTCAAAACCGGCCACTGAGACATCGGACATTCTGGTCTGGTGTAAAAATGACGCATCGGACCTGAGGCACTGCACATCGGTCAGGTCCTACTGTCCGATGTCTTTCGCATAGACTGAAAGACACCGAAATTCACGAAGTGAAAGGATAACTATTTCAAAACTATGTCATGTAGACTTGATCCGATGGGTTAGGTAAGTTGGAGTATTTGTTCAAACATCGAAACATCGTTCTTGATACCCTCAATTAAATCAACAAACTAACAAACAAATCATAAGAGCAACGGCAATACATATACATGTTTACATTTAAACAAGAGGCCACATCGCTCACCTGAATCAACTTGGCCCATATCTGAAAACTTACCATATATATTTGCATGTAAAACCTTAGTCCCTATTGTGGCCCCAACAAACCAAACATTCAAGACAAACTGCCTGTTCAAAGAGCCATCAGGTGAAAGTACTAGCAGGAACTCATCGTTGATTATTATGTGACCATTCTGGATTTTATTCTTTTAAATTAATTAACAACTGTACCGACTTCTTCATTATTTTTTTTTGTTTTACATATAATTGATTTTTTGACATGCACATCAATAGCAATGAACTCTTAAATGAACATAACTGTCCTAAGTGAAGAAATATTTGATATAAAGCACAAAAAATTTCACTTTATTAGGATATCCACTTCTGCCCCTACCCGGGGTTGAACTCACGACCTGCGGAACCAAATCTCTTAGCAGCCTGTAACCAGCACGCTAGACCGTTCGACCATCTAGACAAGTCTAAAACCTTGCTTTCGATGACGATGGAATTATCGCCACGCTGTCACACGCTACACGGTCATTGAGAATGGAAATGGGATACAGTTATTTAACGTACATTTAAGAGGATCATACATGATACACATTGCATTCGAAATATGTATTGCTATTTATGTGCTTTATATATAAACATTTTGAATGCAATGTTACGGAGATCTGCCCCTCTAATTTTTATACACAACGCATTACACTTAGTGAATAAAAATCGGGCTCGAAATCATCGAAAACCCCTACCCCGAAAACTGAAATTTTGGGGTTAAGGTATTAGTGGTCTACTTCCACCACTGTGAAGAGGTGGTGTTAGTATTCTTTCTAGTTACGGAGATCCGCCCCTTTAAAATTTTATACATGAATCACACTTAGTGAATAAACATTTGGGTAGGAATAACGGAAGACTTCTACTCTAGGTATTGAAATTTCGGGGGTAGGGTAATAGTGAAGAAATGGTGATTGTACTCTCTCTAGTTATGGAGATCCGCCCCTCTGATTTTAATGTATAACGCATTACAATTAGTGAATACACATTGGACACGAAATCATCGAAAACCCCTACCCCGGGTACTGAAAGTTTTGGGGTGGGGTATTGATGGACTACTCCCACCACTGTCAAGGGATGGTGATGGTTCTCTCTCTAGTTACGGAGATCTACCCCTTTAATTTTTTTATACATAATGAATCACACTCAGTGAATAAACATCGGGCTCGTAATAATCGAAAACCCCTATCCCGGGGACTGTAGCGTATTAGTGATCTACTTCCACCACTGAACATAGGAGATGATAATGGTACCCTCTCTAGTTACGGATATCCGTCCCTCCAATGTTTATGCATACCGCATTATACTAAGTGAATAAACATCGGGCTCGGAATTATCAAAAAACCCTACCCTGGGGACTGAATATTAGGGGGTACGGTAATGATTGTCTACTCCCTCCACTTTGGAAAGATGGTGATGGTACTCTTTCTAGTTACGGATATCTGTCCCTCTAATTTTTATACATAGCGTATTACACTTAGATGTAGTTAATAAACCTCGGGTACATGTAATAGACCATGGGCTAGTAAAGGTAATGGGAGACCCCTTAAGGATTTCTGCAAACAAGTATTTTTTTAAAATACATAATCTCTTGATTATAAATCAGGTTGCTTGACGTTTCTACGTGGGGGCGTTTATGAGTTTTGGGGCAAAAATCATGAAATTTGTAAAAATAATAGCTGAAAACTGGAAAAACCCTTTGGATTCGATTTATATGTCATTGACATTTGCAAACAAGTATTTTATGAAAATATGTAACCCTTTGATTATATATCAAGTTGTTTGACATAGATATGTGGGGTCATTTACGAGGTTTGGGGGCTAAAACATGAATTTTTCTTTAAAAATCACCGAAAAATGGAAAACTTTTTCAGATCCTATATAGATAATAGGGACGTTTGATAACAATAATTTTCTGAAAGTATGAAACCCTTTTACTATAAATCAGATTCTTTGCATGGAGACCCTTTCCAGTTTTGGGGCAAAGTCCTAAAATTTGTAAAAATAATAGCTGAAAACTGGAAAAACTGTTCAAATCCGATATAGATGTCATTGACATTTACAAACAAGTAAATTGTAAAGGTATGCAACTTTTTGATTATATATCAAGTTATCTGACATAAATATGTAGGGGCATTTACAAGGTTTGGGGCTAAGACATGATTTTTTCTATAAACATCGTCGAAAAATGGAAAACTTCTTCAGATCCTATATAGATAATATGGACCGTTGAAAACAATTATTTTCGGAAAGTATGTGACTCTTAAACTATAAATCAGATTGTTTGCATGGAGACCTTTCCATTTTAGGGGCAAAAACCTAAAATTTGTAAAAATAATAGTCGAAAACTGGAAAGATTCTTCAGATCCAATTTAGATGTCATTGACATTTGTAACCACGTGTTATTTGAACTTATGTAACCTTTGATTGACAAGATGTTTCAAATAGATATATGGGGACATTTACTAATTCTGGGTCTAAACTCTTTAACATGATTTTTTTTTCCTTTAAAAATCGCCGAAAAAAGGAAAACTTCTTCAGATCACATATATATATATATATATATATATCATAGGCCTTTGAAAACAATTAATTTCTGAAAGTATGTAACCCTTTAGTTGTAAATAAGATTGTTTGACAATAATGCATAGAGTCGTTTTCAAGTTTTGGAGCAAAAACATGAAATTTGTCATTAATGTATTGTTAAAGAATGGAAAACTTCGAAAATCTTACAAACACAATATGGACATTTGCAAACGTGTATTTTGCTATTTTGCTTTAAAGAACGTAACCCATTACAATTATATCAAGTTGTTTGGCATTAAGGCGAACTGTGTTTATGAATTACTGAAATATTTTTAAGAGATATGCTTGCAGGCAGTATTAATCTAGAATTTGTAATCGCATTGTAAATAGCAGTTTCAAGCTCCTTTCAAGCGTCTGTGAGTAGCGTCTACAGTGACCTAACATATATAATAGTGTAATTAACTCGGTACTTCTTGTCATATGGCGCATAGTCATTTCAAACGTGATATGCTTAGGTAATATATCCATTTGCTAGTCATAGCTCAGGCACATGTGTTCTGAGAGTATGGTTTGACAAGCCTTTTTGCCCTTGAAAAAAAATGGATTGTCTGATACAACTTTAGAGATAAATGCAAAAAAAAAAAAAAACAACAACAAAAAAACAAAAACAAAAATAAATTCTATACACAGCCATGCATTCAGAGATGATGGAGAGGTGGCCATGATAGGTTATTGGCACTTTTGTGGCAGTCAAAATTCTACCATTTGATTATCATAACAGATTCTTTGACTTGTCGTTTGGCTGAAAGGGCTGACGCAAATGTAGACTTCATTACTTGTTCAGTAGCAATACATGCAGAATATGCAAGTTTTGGAGTTTTCCAAAATTCAATTTTGCTACCATATTTTCTTTCTGTTTTTGATTTCAGGTTCCAAGCTTTGTAATCACTGTTATGTGAGTCGGGGTAAATGACAATTATATATATATATATATATCTCTCTCTCTGAGCATTGTCATACTCTCAACCACGTAATTTTGCACGATAGTCATCTCCATATATACGGATAAAATCAAATTCCTTTCTCTGACCTAAGAATTATATAGTTTTTAGTTTCTGACTTGTTTCTGTCATTGGCTTAGTGCAGGTTGGATAAATCATCGCCCCTTTAGCAATCAAATCAATATATCGAACTTTACATATTGTTGTTCTGTGGAGATCCGGATTAGAATAGGTCCTCAGTATCCCTTGCTTGTTGTAAGAGACGACTAAATGGGACGGTCCTTCGGAGAAGACTGTAAAAACTAAGGTCCCAGCAGGTGTGTCACGATAAAGATCCCTCCCTGCTAAGCGCCGAGCATAGGCCTGAGTTTTGCAGCCTTTCACCTGGAATGGCTACGTCTCCATACGAATAAACAAATTTCGAGCTGGACGTTAAACAACATACAACCAATTTACATGTATTGTCGCTTTTATTCTTTGCAAGTTTTTTAATGGCTTCTTCTACTGCTTTTGTCACACATTATACCACTTTGTGTTTTTCATTGTACTTGAGTTTCTTTATTACAAAACAGACACTTATGGGTGGGGAAAAGTATCAATATTAAGCACATGTTGAGTGAACGTCTTTTACAGCTCACTTGACTCGGTGCAACTTCCTCAAACCTCAAATTTTACTTCTAGTAACATATATTCATAAAATATTGGTAACAACATCAATAAAGGCCATTAAAGTCACGGCACCATTTAAAGCTTCTAGATAGTAAATAATATATGTTTTTATTATTCGTAGGGCTCTGTCTTCTAATCATTGGAAAACTGCTCCGTGAAAGATTTTTTATCATTATCCTCTACATTTTCCCCATAATAAACGATACATCTTTATTCTTGATGTTGATAGGAGCTTGAAACAGATTTAAACTTTCCTGGTATAAGATTTAAAGATGTTTTTTTCTATGGGACATATTTTAAAGTTATCTGAAAATTGAAAAGTTGTTCAAATTTACGTATGACAATATAGTTATCTATTTTGCTGTATATTGTGGAAAATAATTCATTAAACTAATTAATTCATAGATTAGTTCATTATTTGTAATATGTCCGATTCTCAATAGTCGAGCCATTATTTATCAGGGTTTCCACAATTTTTGCATGTATACTCAAAAGTAACCCATGAACTTTCTTTTTATTGATTATATACATTAATGGGCTTCCATACATCAAATATGTCGCGAGGAGACATGGAAATGTGGACAGTGATTTTTATGTTGAAAGTTATATATCTACTAACTCAATTTTGTGTTTATTATATAAAGATTAGGCATATGGATTATATTATCTAGATATGAACCGTGTATCATAATTCTTATTTAGTATTAAACATGCTATAATAGGTACATGTTGTTTTGGGAATTCCTGTATAATTTCATAAAACATGAATGAAATGTATCTATACAAATTGCATTTTGCAGACATTTAAAAATATGTAATGCTTTCCACATTACACCGTCTTTAATGTTTTATACGTATTTATCACTGATGTTCTCTCTGGGGAGCCCTTAACCCATTGTCTGTGTTTACAATCTGTCGTCTTTGATGCGGTATTGAAAACGGTAATGGCCATATTAAATTTGCAAAAAATTCAGAATTTCAAATGGCCATACCTTGAAAACGAACCAACATAAATTTGTCAAATAACCTTCATTTACTACACACTTTCAAAAAGTCATAGTGTAGAAAAATCCCTAGAGGGGGAGGTAATGTGTTGTTGGTCCATGGTCTATAAGGAATCATTGAAGAACTCCTCCCCGGGGACTGAAATCTTCGGGTTAGCGTAAAAGTGGTCTACTCCATCCACTGTGAAGAAATGGTGATGGTACTCTCTCTAGTTACGGAGATCCACTCCTCTAGTTTTTAAAAATAAAGCATTACACTTAGTGAATAAACATCGGACTCGGAATCATCGAAAACTCCTACCCCGGAGACTGAAATTTGGAGAGTAGGGTATTAATGGTCTAATCCCACCACTATGAAGAGATGATGAGGGTATTCAAATTTTTATACATAATGAATCACATTTAGTGAATAAACACCGGGTACGGTATCATCGAAAACACCTACTCCGAGGACTGAAATTTCGGGAGGGGGTATTAGTAGTCTACTTCCACCACTGTGCAGAAATGGTGATGGTACTCTCTCTAACTACATAGATCCGCTCCTCCCATTTTTTAAATAACTCATTACACTTGGTGAATAAACATCGGGTTTGGAATCATCGAAGACCCCTACCCCGGGAACTGAAATTTCGGGGGTAAGGTATTAGTAGTCCACTTGCACCACTGAAGAAATGGTGATGGTACTCTTTCTAGATACGGAGATCTGCCCCTCCAAATTTTATGCATAACGCATTACACTAATCGAATAGACATCGGGCTCGGAATCACACAAAACCCCTACAAGAAGGTCTAAATTTTAGAGGGTAAGGTATTAGTAGTCCACTCGCACCACCGTAAAGAGATGGTTATAGTACTTTTCCTAGTTACAGAGATCCGCCCCTTTAATTTTTATACATAACGCATTACACTTAATTAATAAACATCGGGCTCGGAATAATCGAAAACCCCTACTCTGGGGACTGAGTTAAGGGGGTAGGGTATTAGTTGTCTACTCCCACCACGGTGAAAAGATGGTGATGGTACTCTTTCTAGTTATGGAAATCCGTTTCTAAAATTGTTATACATAACGCATTACACTTGGTTATTAAACATCGGGCTCGGAATCATCGAAGACCCATGTCCCGGGGATTGAAACCTTCGGGGTAGGGTATAAGTGGTCTTTTCCCACTACGGTGAAGAAGTGGTGATGGTACTCTCTCTAGTTATCGAGATCCGCCCTTCTAGTTTTTAAACATAACACATTACACTTAGTTAATAAATATCGGGCTCGAAATCGACAAAGACCCCTACCCCGGGGACTGAAAGTTTGGGGGTGGGGTATAAGTAGTCTAATCCCACCATTGTGAAGAGATTGTGGTGGTATTCTTTCTAGTTACGGAGATCCACACCTTCAAATTGTTATACATACATGTAATGAATTACACTTTCTGAATGAAGATCGGGTACAGCAGCATCGAATATACCTACCCCGGGGACTGAAATTTAGAGTGTAGTGTATTAGTGGTATACTCCCACAACTGTGATGAGATGGTGATGGTACATAATGATTCACACTTGATGAATAGACATCGGTTTCGTAATGATTGAAAAACCCTACCCCGGGGACTGAAATTTTCGTGGGTAGTGTATTTGTTGTCCGCTCCCACCACTGAGAAAAGATGGTGATGGTACTCTCTCTCTCGTTATGGAGATCCGCCCCTTCAAAATTTTGTACAAAATGAATCACACTTAGTGAATAAACATCGGGCTCGTAATAATCGAAGACCCCTACCCCAGGGACTGACATGTTGGGGGTAAGGCATTCCACTCCCACCACTGTGAAGAAATGGTGATGGTACTTTCTCTAGTTACGGAAATTTGTCACTCTGATTTTTAAACATAACGCATTACACTTAGTGAATAAACATCGGGCTCGCAATCATCAAATACACCTACCCCAGGACTGAAATTTGGGGGGCAGGGTATTAGTGGTCTACTCCTACCACTGTGATGAAATGGTGATGGTACTCTTTCTAGATACGGTGATCCACCCCTCCAATTTTTTTTTTATCAATAACGCATTACACTTAGTGAAAAAACATCGGGCTCAGAATCATTGAAAACGCATAGCCCAGGGAGTGAATTTTTAGGAGTAGGGTGTTAGTGGTCTATTACCACCACTGTGAGGAGATGGTGGTGATACTCTTTCTAGTTACAAAGATCTGCCTTTCTAATTTTTATACGTAACGCATTACACTTGATTAATATTCCACTACTGTAAAGAGATGATAATGGTACTCTGTCTAGTTACGGTGATCCGTCCATCCAATTTTTCTGAATAATGTAAAACTTATACGGTACCAATTTTGATGCACCAGATGCGCATTTCGACAAATAATGTCTCTTCAGTGATGCTCAACCGTAATGTTTGAAATCCGAAATACCAATGAAGTTTTAGAGCTATTATTGCGAAAAACAATGTGCCAAAAAAGTGGAGTCAAATTCGTCAAAGAATAAGAGCTATACGTGATGGAGATACTCCTTAATTTTGAAATGAATTTCTAAATTTTATAACAGCAATTAAATATACATTCGTATTTTCACGCTAGTAACGAAGTACTTAGCTATTGGGCTGTGGAGACCCTCGGGGACTAAGAATCCACCAGCAGAGGCCTTGACCCAGGCGTCATAATGTAAAACTTATACGGTACCAATTTTGATGCACCAGATGCGCATTTCGACAAATAATGTCTCTTCAGTGATGCTCAACCGAAATGTTTGAAATCCGAAATAACAATGAAGTTTTAGAGCTATTGTAGCGAAAAACAGTGTGCCAAAAAAGTGGAGTCAAATTCGTCAAAGGATAAGAGCTATGCATGAGGGAGATAATCCTTAACTTTGAAATGAATTTCTAAATTTTATAACAGCAATTAAATATGCATTACACTTAGTGAATAAACATCGGGCTCGGAATTATCGAAAAAACCCTACCCCGGGCACTGAATTTAAGGGGGTAGGGTATTAGTTGTCTACTTCCACCTATCTGAAGAAATGGTGATGGTACTCTTTCTAGGAAGGGAGATCCGCCCCTTTAATTTGTAAGCATAACGCATTGCATTTACTGAATAAATATCGGGCTCGAAATCACTGAAATGTTAGGGGTAAGGTATTGGTGTTCTACTCCCACCACTGTGAAATGATGGTTATGGTATTCTTTCAAGTGACAGAGATCCGCCCTTCAAATTTTTACATAATGAATCACTACATGTATTTGTAAATAAACATCAAGTTCGCGATCATCGAAGACCCCTCTTGCCCGTAGAGTGAAATTTTGGCGGCAGCGTATTAGTAGACTACTCCCACCACTGTGAAGAAATGGTGATGGTACTCTATCTGGTTACGGAGATCCGTCCCTCTAATTTTTAAACATAACGCATTACACTTAGTGAATAAACATCGAGCTAGGAATCATCAAAGACCCCCTACCCCGGGGACTGAAATATTGGGGCTATGGTATTACAGTCCCTGAAACACTCTACTTTACAACTTGAACGGTTAACGCACGGTGAGCGAACGGTGAACAAACGTAGAGCGAACGATGAACAAACGCAGAGCGAACGGTGAGCGCAAGGTGAACGCAGGCAGAGCGAACGGTGAACGCAATTTGGTGAACGGTGTGCGCACGCTGAACGCAAAGTGAACGGTGAGCGCACGGTGAAGGCGGAATGGTCTATCCATTCGGTATATTTCGGAGTTTTCCCTTGGATTGTATTTACTTTTTAATCAGGTAGATAATATATGTATGAATATATCTGTTCATTTTCGTGCAAGTACTGGATGTATATATATCTTATGAAAATGATCGTACATTTCACATCAATGCACGTAGCAATCATTTGGGAGAGGGTCTACACAGGATATCCCTGTTGCTCAATTCCGTTGAGTTTCTCAATAGAATATGTTTAAAGTAGCAATCATGCACAAAGAAAAAAATTCATATGTACATTGTTTACAGTATTACATATACAGATACTTGTATACATGAAAAATAAAAATATATATTGTTTTTAATATTTAGAATTCTTGATGTTTTCATAAATCATGAATATTGGTGCTTCATCTCGGTATACTACATGTAATTATATATTTTGACTTAAGATGTATAGTATTTGATTTCTTAATACAAGAGCATATATGAAACATGTGAAATAAACATAGTCTAGTAATTAGCGGCAAGAATTTAAAGGTGTACATGCGTGACTTCAGAATTTACGAGCGCGGTCGTTTGGATAACACGCAATTAAAAACACAGTCAAGATAAATGCATTAAACAACCAGCACGGGTAGAACAGGCACCTCATGTTGATACCTCAACGCTTCTGAATGATATAAGGTTTATTCCCGCGTAGATGTTGCGTAATTCACTTTACTGCAAATACATGTAGAGTATATCGACCTGAGGAAATAATACCAGAATTAATGTACGTACGTACCAAAGAGATAGTGTGTCCATGAATTTACATTTAGATTGTGTAATATTTGTATATTTTTGATGCGGATAAAACTGTTTATTTTAATGAACTGTACATATATCATATGTGGGGGAAAATGTACGAGAAATATTTCCTCTTTATATTAGAGACAAACGATTCAAAATTTTCAAATTTGGGAAAAGGAGTAAATACATTTATTGACAATTTCTCTGATAAAAATAGGCGTAAAATAATCAGAAATACTTGTCAAATCAATTCAACATTTAGGCACAAATGTGCGTTGAAATGTACAGTGTATAATGGTTAAATTCATAACTGAAGGCTCTTGCATTTTTCTCGCATTCAGAACTTCTCCTATTAATTTTAACCAAACAATACTTGTGTTTTGCAATGATAATAACAATAATTTATTCTATCCTATGATATTCATGAGTGATCTGCAGTTTTCCTTGAATTTTCGCAGTTGATAACCCTGATATTTGTACTTTATAAATCATATTTCTGATATAATAAGAAAGTTTACTTTTACTTTTATGCACCCCCCCCCATTTTTACCTTGCTATGAAAACCGATCCTTTGACTTTGGTGTTCCGAATGACAGTGAACGGGGTTTAGTGGTCTACTCCCGCCACTGTGAAATGATGGTGATGGTATTATTTCTAGTGAAGGAGATCCGATTCTCCAAATTGTTGCAGCATGAATCACTTTTTGTTAATAAACATCAAGTTTGGAATCATCGAGGACCCCTCTCCCGGGACTGATATTTTGAGGGTAGGGTATTAGTGGTCACTGTCAAGAAATGGTGATGATACTCTCTTTAGTTACGGAGATCCCCCCCATCTAATTTTTAAAGAACTTGTTTGTCAGTACCTTGCCTCGATTTAAAAACTGACCATACGCAAAACAAGCGCTTGTGTATCGAATCAGTTGAGAGATATAAACAACATGTGCAGGTGATAATGGAATATTGCAACATGAATATGGGAAGCTGACGATGGAAAAGATGAAATCATCCCGTTTGTCATACAGTTGAGTTGTCAGTTTGCCGTTAATGTCTACTTTCTACTTTCAATAAAATAACTACGTATGAAGCAGAAGTGGACGACCCTGTGGTGTCTTTTATTTAGAGCTCAGAGGGATATATCAAATCAACATATGAATGAAAGTTATTATTGTTAGTAGTCAAATCGTCGTCGATATATCTAAATGTCGAATTGAAGACAACAGCAAGATATTTCTCCTTTTCACGTCGAAGTTTTTGAATGAATTTTACTTCATATGAATATAGAACAGATCAGCTAACAAAGGAACACAATTCGTGCCCATAGGAATTCTAACAAACTTGTTGGAAGACTTGATCATCAACGACCACGAAGATATTGTCAATGAGAAACTCCAGCATATTTTTGTTTCAACTTCAGAGTACTTATGCGTGGAATCAGAGTGGTGTTTAACAAAGTAATTTTTAAATGACCGATCACTAGATATGAATATTTCCGTTTTCCATTTTTGTTGAGGAAGCAACTGTCTATGATGTCAAAAAGTCTAGTCTTTAATTTATCGCGAGGAATGGTTGTGTAAAGTGTTGAAAAGTCATGTGTTTTGATGTTGTTGATTTGATAAAAGTTTACGATTTCAAGTTTACAAAAAGTTCTTCAGAATATTTTAGAATCCATATTTGATTTGAACCACTTCTGGAATGTGTAGTTGCACAATACGTTTGACGTTTCTCCTTCGCAGCTGTTGATATTTTCGTGAGGAGGATAAATAGGAGCTTGGAAGAACACTCACTGTCTCCAACAATGTTTCTTTGTAAAGCTTTTTATGAAGTTTAGGAATCTAGTATAGGTACGGTAACTCATATTCATCCGACCCATTGACTGGGATATCAAATATGTCTAAAACTGACTGGATCCTGCAATGTATTTTTGTTTGTAAGGGGTTTTATGTAGTTTGGGAATCCAGTATAGGTACGGTAACTCATATTCATTCGACCCATTTACTGGGATAATAAATGTGTCTAAACTGAAGCATATCTTTTGAAAAATAAAATTCAACTCATTATGGAATTTGAAATCATTCATTTTATTGACCTGGAATGTTTCATTCTATTTGATCAAATATTATCCCTGTTATATATTTTTGAAAAGAATATGTTCTTTAGCCATGGAGCATCGTTACGTCAAAACCCTTTCAATTGGCGGAGAAATGTTAAAACTTTTGACTCTGGTCGTGGGAGAGGACTATAATCGAATTTACGACATACTGATTGTAAACAAGACTGTTAAATCCTATAAAATCAACTTGTTTGTCAGTGGCCTGCCTGGATTAAAAATTTATGAATAATTGATCATATTAAAAACAAGTTCTCACGTAACGAATCAGTTGAGAGAAAAAAGATGTAGGCGATGATGGAATATGTTGCTACATAAATATTGGAAGTTGACGATGAGAATGATAAAGTAGTCAGTTGACAAAGTCATCAGTTAATAACGTCTTCATTTATCATCATCACTAGATATATAGTAGTAGTTAATTTCATATTGATTAGACACATATTGATTAGACACATATTGATTAGACACAGATTAAACAACACAAATAACATACTTATTTTCTTTCTATCTTAGCAAATGCAAATAAATTATAAATTCTATATGAGACAAAATACTAGAAAATAAAATCGAAATTAAATATATGTGCGCAAAATGTTGCCTTTAAACGAGACTGTTGAAAACCCTGCAGCATCAACTTCTTTGCCAGTAGCTTGTCTCAATTTGAAAGCCGATCATAGATAGAACAAGCGCTTGCGTATTGAATCAGTTGAGGGATATAAACACCATATACAGGTGATAATGGATTAATGTTACATAAATATGGGAAGTTAACGATGGAGAAGCTGAAATCATCCCGTTTGTCATAAAGTTGAGTGAGCTTGCCGTTAATATCTACTTTCAATAAAATATCAAGTATAAAGCAAACGTGGACGATTTTGTGGTGTCTTTTATGCACTGATCTGCTTTTCTCAATAGGCATTCAAATGATAAAGAACCCTTTCTGAAAACCGCTGCAGATATTGAAATTTGTGACACGTCAGAAAAATATTTTGACGTTTGCATATTGCATATATATCAAACATAGACTCATGAGATTCTAGTGCATGAATGAATACAAGAATTCTTCTGACCATAAATGTGACGTCATACAATACTTTGTTTGATATTAATGCAAATACAAATACACATGGTTACCTTGGTCAGGGACACTGTCCTCTCTATCGTTAGGTTTCTGTGACTCTGAAAACATGGAAAAGGTGATAATGAATAGCGATCAATTAAGGAATACAGAAATAGGAATTGGAAATAAACATATGTTTGGATAGACCAGAGTTGGGATCAGGTGCCTAGGAGGAATACGAATCCCCTGTTGACTAGTCACACCGACCGCAAGTCCTATATCTTGATCAGGTAAACGGACTAATCCTTAGTCAAAATCAGTGTGCCAAGAACGGTCTAGCGAATGGTATGGAACACGTCAGACAGCAAATGCGACGCACACATTGGAGGGTGTTACGTCTGCAGTGTGATAATATCGCCTTCAATGCACTTATATATTCAATGCCGATAAAAAATCATGATATAGGTGCACGAAAGACGGATTTTGAAACAAATATCTGATTAAAGTATCTACACTTCTTCCTTATAATCAAACTGAATAATATTGTAGAAAGAAATCTACAAAATAAAAGATAAATGTGTTAGTTTTAACCGTGGATATTAAGGAATCACACTGGTACATGTCATTGTCCAATCAAAATCAAGATGAACTTAGTGTATTTTAGTTTCACATATTCAAAAGAATTTTTCTTACATGCGGGATTTTCTCATTTGCTTTTCAATCTAATAATAATTAGATCTTCCATCTGCTTCCCGGTTTTCGATGGTCGCGACGTATCGAAAACCGGGGAGCGGATGGGAGATCTAATTTTAATCAGATTGATTTCCTTTTATTCTTTTCTCTCAATTTTTGCATCCCAATTAGGAAATCCTGGGTAATTGTAGTTTACTAAGGATTTATTTGATGTTGGTAACTGATGCTACTTCTTGATGTGCACTCAGGCTGTTTACACACATGTGAAAAACACGCGGATTTGGTTACGTTTGCGGATAGAAAAAAGAATTGGAAAATTCCGTACAGGGTGTTGGGACAGGTAGCATAGAACATTTCTGACTGCCGTATTTGGCATCAATTTAGCATACTGATTTTTGATATTTATTTTTTCCTATATAGGAGGTCGAATTAATATACCGTGATTTTTTCTTGATTTCTTTTTTTATTTACCAACAACGAGTCCAGTTTTAATCAACATTAGGATTCAATTTTTAAAATATGAAATGATAAACAGTGTAATTATAAGATGTATAACGTATTTAACTCGGAATATTCTTTTTTTTCCTCTACTGCTCTTGTTTTCTCTCTCTATCTCTCTCTCTCTCTCTAGATTTGTCAATTATTTTTAGCTTAGTATGCACGACAAGACTAAAACAGTAGATGAATGAATAAGAATATGAAAATGGTATTGTTTCACTGAAGATAATAATCAAATCACAAAGCAAGCTATTTAAAGTGTGTCATGCCATAGCTTTGAAGTAAACTGTTCATTCATCTAACTTCATTTTACGATGAGAGAAAGATGCTCAAATTTTTACTTCATTATAATGAAAGCATTTGCGAAGACCTACCCTTCTTATAGACTTACTTCTATGATTTATGGTAGTCATATTATTTAATAAATATCATGGATAATTCACTAGCATTACGACAAGAATTTTCATAATGAAAAAAATCACACACTATTTATGAAATGTTGGACGTTTTATAAATATCGGTAATGATGAAAAATTTGGATACTCAACAATAATGGGTATCGGCACATCAACAATTAAAAAAACAACAACAAACATTATAAGGGCAAGATCAAACGTTTAATGCTTGATAAAAAAAAAATTCACATAGTTTTCATCAAGACCCCCTCCCCCTTAAAACTTAATATGATGAATGTTCACCCAAATCGATTATCATGCAATAAAACAATAGAGCTGAATAACAATATATACATTTTCTAATGTTTATTGACAAATGTAGTTTAATTTTAAATGTCACTTTAAATGTTCATTAAAATGTAATAAATGCTATTTCTAAACATATGGGTCACTTAAGTTTTGTTCGCTGTGCTGCATTATTATTCATGCAATATAATAAAATTGATATTCGATGACAGAAACTTGTGGGAGTTTTTTAACACACACCCCCTTCCCCCAAAATATTTGAATTAAGATTTTATCAGAAATGGGCTTTTTTTTTTTTATCTTGTCCCAAATATCTAAGATCGAAACCTGGCATCCTAAAACGAAATTATCACTTTCGATTTCGATAAAGTTTCTCTCTGTTTATGTGTCTCTGAATCTGTCTTTCTTTCCCATCCTCATGATGGATACTTGAAAATCTTTCTCTTTGTCGTATTTCATATTTTGAAAATGAAATACTTGGATTATTGATTCTTACCTCACCGATTATTTATGATAATAGTACATTTTACCAACCATATTGGCGAATGGTATTAATTTAGTAAATATATTTTTACCCCCCCCCCTTCTTTAAAATTTTATAATTGTTTGAAAAAAAGAAATTACGATGGTATGTGCCTGTATAGATCTATGTACTCATCAAGTAGATCTATATATTTATAATATTTCAAGTAGATTTATAACTCTTTATTGTGACGGTAATTTCCAGTAATCATGCATACTTTTCTCCCCACACAGTTGTAAGGCCTAAACGTTGCTAAAACAGTAATTTATGAACCCAAGAGAAGACTTGAACATTCTATCAAATATGACAGTTACTTGTGATTGGTAATCATGACGTCTTTCTTTAAAAGTATGCAAAAATGACGTCACATTTTTCACTATGACGTTTTAAAAAATGATTTGCTTGGAACAGCTTTTTTGGTCCGTACTGTACGTTGTCAATGTTCAATACTATTTTTAGATGATGTGTATTAAACTGTTGGATTAACCAATTTACCTTTATATTGGCATTATCATTGCATATTTATGATTTTATAAGCGACAGGAGCATTTCATTTGTACACATTTATAGAGATTAAGACAAGATTTGGTGTACAACTGTGCATCATAGCCGGCCTAGTACTGCATTTTATTCGGTCAGGTTGCTGTTTGCATTTCAATGAACCGAACTGGATTTGCTCATAAACTGATATTTTTAGATAGTAATTATTATATCATTGTGGTCACTAAAACAATAACAACTGCATTAAGTTGTGATTAATTTTCGTATATCACTGTACATGTATGTACAATTCGTTGCTATGCGCTACATGGCGATCCGCCTGTACACAAACGTCAAAATCAGACGCCTGATTAGATATAAAAATAAAAAAATGAAATTGGCCACAGCCAACGGCCAGAACGAAACATGCACAATTACTTCTTTTAAAGATAATCTATCTCTAGTTTACTGCTTTTTGTGGCCGATGCATGTGGCTACATGGGATTTTCTCCTAAACGGTAGAAAAAGTGAAGAAAATCGTCCATTTCCCGGATTCTGGATAGGTTTGAATAGTATTCAACATTACTAGAGACCTAGATCCGCCGATATGTTTGTTTATATAAATACTAGGGATCATCAACTTCATATATATCAATGATTTGTATTGATAGTTGTTCTTCATTTTTCAAATATTTTACAGAGCCTAGTTATGATAACAAACGTACCTAGCTCTTTGTTTTTGGAGTTCTTCTTGCAAAATATTGTGATGACATTTTTGAGATAAAAGATAGACCCTATGTCTTTAATAATGCCTTGATTTATACAGGATTTCACAAGATCGGTAAAGTTGGCTACTAGTAACCAGCTACTAGTAACTGGCTACTTGAACCAGGAAAAGTTAGCTACTAGTAGCCAATTACTAGTAGCTCGCTACTAAAAGTAAGAAAAGTTAGCTACTCGTAGCCAGCTACTACAAAATATAAAAGTTATAATTACTGATAGCTCGCTACCAGATAAAGGTTAATGAGTTTGAAAATTATTATCTATCAGATTTATTTCTAAAGAGGACGAGGAGTCGTGTGAAATTTCATACTCAATTATCTCCAATTACATAACGTTGCAATGCAAAATACGAATAAACTTTTTCAACTGAGTGTTTACTTTAAAAGTGATACGGATTGAATTCAGACACTTTCAATCGATACCACCCATTTTGAGATATCTGCTACTTTTACAATTTGATTCCAGTTACCCTGAAATTTCAACATAAGTGTGAATACCGTACAGTAAGAAACTTTATGTTTGACTTTATGTTTGTATTAGATATCTGACGAATTTACGACTATACATATGACAAGAAGTGATAGATGGTGTTTTGGTACGCCACGAATTTTCAGATATCGCTCTTTAGGAAATCAGTTACTTTTATATTTTGATTATCGGTACAATGAAATTTCAAGATCCGTGTGAATACCTTAAGGAACTCTGTGTTTATATCATATATTTAACTTATTTACAACAATGCGTATGGCGAGTAGTGATATTGGGTATCGTGATATGTCATCAATTTTCAGATATCACGCTTAAGGAAGTCAGCTACATATACCTTTTGATGGCAGGTAAACTGAAATTTCAAGATTTTCGCAAATATCTTAAGGAACTCTGAGTTTGTATTAGATATCTGACTAATTTACAATTATCAAAGTGAAGAAGAGTGAGATTAGGTATGTTGACATGCCATAAATTTCCAGATATCACGCTTAAGGAAGTCAGCTACTTATACCTTTTGATTCCTGGTATCCTGAAATTTCAAGTTTTTCATAAATATCTTCAAGAACTCTGTGTTTGTATTAGATATCTGACTAGTTTACAACTATCCATGTGAAGTGCAGTGGTACTAGGTATCTTGATATGCCATTAATTTTGAGATATCACGCTTAAGGAAGTCAGCTACTTATACCTTTTGATTGCAGGTAACCTGAAAATTAAAGTTTTTAGAAAATATTTTAGGAACTCCGTCTTTGTTTTAAATATCTGATTGATTTACCAATGCACATATGACAAAATCTGATATTAGGTATCTTGATATGCCATCAATTTTTAGATATCACGCTTAAGGAAGTCAGTTATTTATACCTTTTGATTCCTGGTAATCTGAAATTTCAAGTTTTTCATAAATATCTTAAAGAACGCATTGTTTGTATTAGATATCTGACTAATTTACAACTATCCATGTGAAGTGGAATGGTATTAGGTGTCTTGATATGCCATCAATTTTCAGATATCACCCTTAAGGAAGTCAGGTACTTATATGCTTTGGATTAAAGATTAAATCTTCTATGGCAAAATAGAAGACTAAAGTTAAGGTTGCCTCAAAACTTGCACAGGAAGAAATTTTGAAACACACGATTAATTGAACCAATTGAAATGACGGAATTTGGATTGCAGTTGGCGTTAAAGATATTAATGATTAGAAAACGAAAGAAAAATAAAATGAATAACAGGAAGAGAAATACAACAAGAGATAGAGATATTATAAATTAAAGCAGAAAATGAAAGATCAGAGAAAGAAAGAAAATTTAAGGTAGAGAAATTATGATCACAGCGCGGATCTGAACTTCTTACTGTCAGGATTGAATTTCCTGCAGCTTAGATACTTAGATATCATATTCGTTTCAACATTTTTAGTGAAATCAATTGATCAAAAATAATAATAATAATAATAATTCTAAAAAGTCTCGGAAATGCTTATGATGGTTGTTGCACTTTCTTTACTAATCAACAAAGTAGCTCATGTTTACTTGGTGCTCTTCAAAGAGAGTTCATAATATGAGACAATCTAAATCACCATCTTAAGAAGCTTATAAATTAGTGCCTGTTAGGTTCAAATAGAGTTAAAACATATTGAATTTGCAAGGGAATACGATCCATTATTCTTATTTTTATGGTTTAGATGTAATTAATGAACGTTTTAAACGAGTTCTTAAGCTGATCCAAATAGAAGAGTTGAAAGAGTGTGTTCATCAACACATATAGAAGATAAAAATGTGAGGTCTACGTCAGGTCCAATGTCATGTATTGGTGTACCGTGATGGGCGGGATATACAAGTCTAAACTTATTTAGATTGTGTTTGGATGTGCTTTTGTGCTACCCTGCTCATCTACAACATATCTCCGACTGTCGCAATGTTTTTCTCAAAACACGACCATTTCGCATGATAAATTATAGACTAGCCTTTTTGACATCGTAGACAGTTGCTTCAAAAAAGTGGAAAACGCAAATATTTTTATATAGTGATCAGTCATCCAAAAACTTACTTTGTTTAACACCACCCTGATTCCACGCACAAGTACTCTGAAGTTGACCTCCACGGTGGTCTAGAGGATAGAGCGTTCGCCCCGCATGTGAAAGACCGGGGTTCGAATCCCGACAGCGACAATCCTAAGTCGTTAAAACAGGTAGTAACAGTTCCATCGTCAAACGCTTGGCATCAAGTGTGAATGTCACGGGACCTCGGAGATGACCTTAAAAACGGATGTCCCGTGTCACAGTAGTTGTGTCACGCTAAAGAACCCTCACTGCTCATTGGCCGTAAGCCCCGCGCAAAGACCTAAATTTGAAGCCCTTTACTGGTCTTGGTGAAGTCTCCATCTGAGTGAAAAATTCTCGAGAGAGACGTTAAACAAAATACAATCAATCAGTGATATATATATATATATATATATATATATATATATATATATATCCAAATGTGAAAAATTGCCTCAGTGTCCGGTAACCATTAGGTAAAATATTACATAAAATATAACAATACCTTGTAAAACGTAAGCCCTTTCAATTCTAAAAAATCTTCAGACGTTTTACATTATGAAAACAAATTATCTTGTTATGACTATAACAATATAATGATGTCACGATACAGAGGGAGTCATTTGGAGCGTACTATTGTGACGTAATACAAAGTATTTAAATTAGACTATTAAGGTAGAGACGGATAGCAACCACGTGATCAGTAAAAATCGTGTATATTCACGTGAATTTATTTTCCGTAATTCCGTACACCGTCATAGAGTAGTTGAAAAACGTAAAGGGGTTCCGAAAGTACAAGTTGTTGCTGTGACTGACTCGATGATTGAGGGGGTCGTCTCGACGAAAGATAGAGACAGTTGGCCATAGTTTAGATTAGGAATACGTCAATGTAATAATAGTGGACCAAATGTTTCGTCCGTGCAGAATGGCACTTTTTACCTCACGACCATGCATAGCTGCGCTACGTAAACAATATTTTACAAAATTGTTGATGTAGCGTGATCGTGATGTCCGACTCCGAGTGCTGCGAGTTTCAATACTTTTTATGTAGTCATTGAGAGTTTAAACAAAGTTTCTTCTGAGAAGAGGGATTCGATGGATGCATTCAACGTGGACAACGAGATTATAATTTCGTTTGGTAAGTGAAAAAATATGGCAAATTAAATTTGTATTCAACCCACTTTTCCTCTGCTATTTCACAACGTGATTTTATAATAACATCTATAAACACACAACTTGGAGATGTTTCATTTTCTTTGCATTTATGTATTCCATATGTGCCCAAAATATAACTCCTACATGGTCATGTAATTGTAAATGAATATCATGTATATGCCACATTAAAAAAAAATAGGGCTCTCCCAATTTTTTTTGGGGGGGGGGGGGGATGTTGCACTAAATTTCTATTTGGTATACATGATAGTACTTATAATATCTTGAAATTTCATTGACCTAAGAGATATTTCAAATCTGGGGTTTCATGTTTCACACAAGCATACAAGTCTACAATTTAAAATATTAATATTTTGTAAAATCACAAGCCCCCTCATAGGCAAATGTATGTATTGTATGAACATAAGATATGTATGCCCTTCTCTTGACCCACACTTGGTAAAGGGGAGGTGTATGGGGTATGTACAGTTTAAATAGAAGTTAGCTATAACAATATAAAGTAAATAACAATCATTCAGATGTACTACTACTGCAAGAGTTCACATTGCTGCACTGCACACATTTAACATAGTGTTACATATGTAATACTGATTTCAGACAAGATTTTAAAAATTAACATAATAAATGTAATTTTCAATATATCAGTATTTTAAAGTTCACTGAAGATGCATTGAGACACACAATTTTAAAATTGACATTGTCTGACACAGTATAATCAATGATTAATACTGACTGTGCAAATATTAATTATGATGATTTTTCCCCTAAGTGTCATCCTAAGGACCAGTGCAAGTTGAAATGGGCTTGAGTCAACAACTTCAACAGCAATTTGCCTTGAAAATCAGCAAGAAAGGTACAGTATTTTCTAAGATAGAATTTTTTATTTTAACACCAGACATTTGTAAAGACAATTCTTAGTATATTAAATAATCATATTCATCTTTTTTTCAATATTTGAATATACAGAATGTATTTTAACAGGTACTTCATTTACATTGATGATGTCATATCCCCTGGACCCCACAACTTCACAGGTTACAGAGAAAATTCAAGAACTTCTGCACAATGTGGTACTTGGATAGAATCAATAATGTATTTGTGAGCCCAGATATATTGTGCAACATACTAAAGTGTGAATTTAATTGAAAACAAGTACATGTACTCATGTATACTATTATATGTCTTTTTTAAAGATAATAATATTGCATAAATATAGAGGAAGTGTCATTGTTGATTATTCTAAGTTTTTGATATATCAAAATCAGTAAACATTTCTAAATGAAAATAAAATACCAATTTTATAACTTTTAATCAATGTGTTTTAATTTCTCATTTTCTACCCCCCCCCCCCCCCCCCAACACATTCAGTGCATATATACCGTGAACTGGGAGAAATTAGAAATAGATAATGCAGTATGCATGCATTCTAAGTTATCCAATAGCGAGTTTTTGTTTCAGTGTGAGACTACAAGTAGGACTCATAAACTTATGAAGATACATATATATTTGTGAGAGCAAGATAGCTGATATGGGCCTCGAGATCCATGGGTCGAGCCACGGTGGTGGTCTAGAGGTTAGAGCATTCGCCCCGCATGCAGAAGGCCGGGGTTCGAATCCCGGCCGCGACAGACCTAAGCCGTTAAAACAGGTAATGAAAGTTCCATTGCCAAACGCTCGGCATCAGGTGTGAATGTCACGGGTCCTCGGATATGACCTTAAAAATGGATTCCCAGTGTCACAGTAGGTGTGGCACGCTAAAGAACCCTCACTGCTCAATGGCCGTAAGCGCTGAGCAAAGGCCTAAATTTGAAGCTCTTCACCGGTCTTGGTGACGTCTCCATATGAGTGAAAAATGCTCGAGAGAGAGAGAGACGTTAAACAAGATACAATCAATCAATCCATGGGTCGCTTGGGTTGAAATCTTTCTATTGATATTGAATATAAAGTTGTTATTTAAACATATTTGGTGCACTATGCTGTATAATCATATCAATTTCTTCAAATAGGTATAATAGGCAGGGTTCGAAATTAACTTTTTCAAGCACTAGTCCGTACGGACTAGTCAGTATTGATGTTCACTAGTCCGCAAAGCATTCCACTAGTCCGTCCAGTGTACCATATTAAATGATCTTCATTTATTCAATAGTATTTAATGAAACCAAACACATCACAGTTGCAAGCAATTCAGTTTCTGACACCTACAGAATAAAAAGACCACAATACTTTATTTTGCATTCAAGATCTTCAGAAGCATACAGTAACCTCCGAGTTAATCCTTTTATAAACGTCCATAAGTGCGTTCGATATCGACGTTCGAGGACCGTTGTTTTCGTGCTCAGTTCTTAGAGTAACAGGAGTCGAAATTTCATCAATAAAGTCAATAAAATTCACTCGATTGACCGAGCCATGAGCTATAGTGTTACGAACTCCTGTGTTAGAGTCGCGAATGATGAGAACATGTGCGCAAAAACGTGCTTGTTCTTGGATCACACTACTTGCAGTTCTTGCACCTCGAACCCGTTCTCGTGATGCGTAATCGGAATTCGATATCGGCAAGATTTTGTGCTCGTTCGGAGAACCGCGTTCTCGAACACACTCCATGTGTTTGAAAGATCAGGATGTCATAGTCACACAAACACTTAACCATGCAGGTAATCGACCACAAGTTTAAACATCTAAGAGACTTAGACAAATCTTGCTAAAACCTTAACCAATTCAAGATTGATTTCCGGATTTTCACTAGTCCGTACGGACTAGTGCTATAGAGAGTTTACTAGTCCGACACGTTTTTTACTAGTCTCGGACTTACGGACATGAGGTAATTTCGAACCCTGATAGGTAAGCGTGTCTGGTTATTATAGAAAATTGTATGAAAAATAACTGAATATTAATGCAATCATATCATTGTGAGTGCAAAAAGGTCAATTGCAAGAGCACATACATAAATGCATTGGGTGATTTAACAGGGGGGGGGGGGGGGGGGAGGGGGGAGGGGGCAACCGGCGCGAGCCCCCTAAAATTTTCAAGTTTAAGGTAAATCGTGGTATGTTGTTTAGAAAAATGTATACGATAAAAGAAGCAATAATTTCCTCCACTCTCGGAGAAATAAATGTCTGACAAAACGTTTTGATTTATTGAATTACTTTTAGACCCCTGCCTCATACAGTTCCCGATCCGCCCCCCTGAAATAGCTTATAGAAACCTTCTGATCGAATGCTTAAACATTTTAAGTTATTAAAAAGTCAGTAGTTTATCGCTGCTGGCTAAATCCTTCTTCTCAATGCGCCGAGTGCAATTCATGATGTCTATGTTCCTGCTCATTCTTTCTCCTCCATACCATGCAGTATATTAAAGGGGTTGGGATGTAATGGAGACATTTGTTTTAACAAATATAAATTGTATTTCTATTTTTTGTGGGGATTTTTATGTGGGAAAACTCTAATATTAATCATCAAATGTGATGACGTATGATAAATTTATATTCTGAGTGTAAGTGCACAAAGGTCAACAGCGAGAACTACAATAGAGTTAAAATTTGAAATACATACTTTCTGTAATATATTTATTAATTTAAAAAAGGTATTACAAAGAATCTTCGAATTTCAGCAATCGTTTTTTGATGGATTGTTTACAACATCTTTTAATAATCCTTTTTCTTACGAAAATGTGTAGTTTGTAAAAAGGGTGTGGGGTTAGGAATTTTTTGCTAGTTCCATATTGAACCCCATTATGGTGTATCATATTTTTCTTATATTTAACTTACTAATAGACTAACCACTTAATGAAATAAAATAAGAAATTTGATGGGTAATTTTTTTGCAGCTAAAGCAAAAGTATGACCCTGTGTGCAAATATTGTGCACTATTTTAAGGTGATAGGCCAATGTAGTTTTGTTGAAGTAATGTTGTTGCATGTTAACAATGATTGCTGAACTTGAAATTGATGTGTAATATACAATTATGTGAAAGGTTGTTTGAAACCATATATGACAAGTTATGATCCTTTTTACAATAAAAATGTTATAGCTCTATTTGTATATTGCTCTCTGCTTATTTTTCTTCACTTTTTACGCTTTGCAAAGACTAAAGAAGGTGCTATTAAAATTGCCATATTTTTCAAAAACAAAGTCGATTACCAACATTGATTTTTTAATATGTTTTATATCAAAGCTTCATCATAAACATATATCGAAATTTAAAAAATTCAATGGTTAATTTTTTTAGCATCAACCTATCAATCTCTACCTTAAGCGTAGGTCTAAATGAGCAAATGAAATATTTTTCTTTTTCTCTCCTTTCCACTAAATTGTCCGTGAAAAGTTTGTAAAAAGGATAAACGTTAAAATGTCCATTTCCATACAAGTCTAAATGTTCACTCAGTTTTATTTTACGGTATTCCGGTACTTGAATGTGTTGCTTAAGTACACGAATTCTGGCTGTAAGAGTTGTTCCTGTCTCTCCGATATAGATTTGTTTACATCCGCTACATGTAATAACATATAATAAATTCTTACAGCCACAAGACATATCTGCATTTACGGTGAATTCCTTTCATTTAAACTTTATATATGGACAATTTCCACACCGAGGATCTTTGCATTTGTTGACTCGGGAATAGGATTTTCTATAAAATTTGGATGGACATAATATTCTACGGAGATTTTTTGGTTGTCTTTTACTGTTAATGAATTTGTAATTTCGGAGGACATTTGTCATTTTTTCATCTGATTTCAGAATATTATTAAGTTGATGAACCACGGGAGTCCTATTTAGGTTTTTGTGGTTATGGGTGGTTACAAATGGTAATATTTTGGAATCTACGTTGTTTCGTGGAGGCGGGTTGGTAAGTTCTTCTCTGTTAAGCCCCTTGGGTTCTTTATTCCATCTTTAATTATGATTTTAGGGTAATGTTGTTCTGTCAAGTAAATTTCAAGTTGATGTAAACGTTCTTCTCTTGTTTGTTCATCACTGAGTATGGTGCATATCCTCATATAGTCTAGTCAATCTAGCCATATATGAGCAAAACCTCAAACTAATTGCAACAGAAATAAAATTTTGATTATTCATGCAAGAAAACACAACATATTAAAAATCGGTTTTTGTATTTCAATAGGAAAATTGGAATTTTGGGGTAAAATAATTATTTTGTTTTTTCAAGAAAATCGCTAAAAACTGGAAATTGAAGAAAAGGTACATTTCATGCAACACACGGTAAAAATAAGTTTCATATTTCAAATTTCAACCCTGAAATGTTCGATTAAAACTTTTGACAGCAGAATATATTCTTCCCTTGACTGTAATTTTTTGGTAAAAACTTGCTTTTTTGAATATGATTGTTAAATATTGAAATTTTAAGAATTAACCCCACATTTTTTCATACATTTGAGGCTACCAATAAAATATGAGGTTATGATTTAATTTAAAAACTGTTCCAACAAGTAAGATATATATATATATATATATATATATATATATATATACATATATACATTATTGGCAATATATATGAGAAATACCATTTTAGGTAGGAAAACCTACCTTTTTTCTTCTACAAAAATAGTGAAGAACTGGAAATGATAGGAAATGACTGTTTTATAGAAGATATGACATTGATCTTATAAATTTAAGAATAAAACGTCCAAATGCACAACTAAACTTTTCTGAACCAAAATTTATTTTCCCTTTCCGAATTTTGGGCTGAAATCTTCATTTTCCAACAAAAATCGTTAAAAATTGGATTTTGGAAGAAAATACTTTTTCCTGTCCATTAGGCATATATGAGTTACCACTTGAAGATTTATACATCAAAATAGACTCTTAACACAAAACAAGTACCCCTTCAAAAATGGTCTGTTAAAGATGACCTACATTTTTGCAGCTACTCCCCTTACATCGAAAGTTAGAGACGCGCTTACCATTCTGGTCCTATGTTTCACATAAATACGTGTAGTATTTTACAACAGTGTAGAGTAAAGCTTACGTTACCACATTCTTTATTAAGGTAGCTATTGATAGCTACCCCCCCCCCCGAAAAAAAATCAAAACTCATTGAATTTTTTTCAAATTTATTTATTATGATATTTGGACTTTATCCTAAAACATATAAAAAAAAATCGACAAAAGTAATCATGTTGATTTTCGAGGAAAGCGAGATTGAAATCCTCTCTTTTGCAGCCGAAAAGGCAAAAAATGCCAACATTGAGCAGATTAACACAAAAGCCAATAAAAATTTTATTGACACCAGAAATATTGTTTGTCATATATAGTTATGTAAATAAAACACAAACAGATAAAAAATCAACATTAATTAGAAATTCAAAATGCATCTAAGGAAAACATTGGGATGATTCGACTTGGCAATTGGCCAAAATTACCCTAAATATGGCGTTTTTCAAACAATATGAGGCAAAAACAAAAAATTTCTGACCAAAAAAAATCTGCTCATAAAATTTCTGATTTTATTTCATTTTTACAATTAGTCAAGTAGTATCTAAAATATTGAATAGAAAAAAAAAGATATACCAAATGAGGTTTAATCTGAAACTATGTCAGATTTTGTAACCCTACCCCCTCCCCTCCAGAAATGAATTTTAAGAGATACAGTCAACAGAGAAAAACTATTGACCTTAAATGATTAAGCATTCCCAAATTATCACTTTGAGCATTCAACATCACAATACTAGAAGTTTCTTTGAGCCATTTAAGAATGATCTATAGTGTGTGCTATCGCAGTTGATCTTTTTGCACTCACAAATATTTAATATATTTAATATCATTTGATACAATTCTAATTTCATCTTCGTTGATCATCAGCTTAACCCGTATCTCTTGATAGTAATTAGGTTTGAATAAGTCAAGAGAAAATGTAATGCTACAATACTTGACAAATAAGCATAAATGCAAGGTGAAGATAACGAACAGTGATCAATCTCATAACTCCTACAAGCAATACAAAATAGATAGTTGGGCAAACACGGACCCCTGGACACACCAGAGGTGGGATCAGGTGCCTAGGAGGAGTAAGCATCCCCTGTTGACCGGTCACACCCGCCGTGAGCCCCATATCCTGATCAGGTAAACGGAGTTATCCGCAGTCAAAATCAGTGTGCCAAGAACGGCTTAACAATCGGTATGAAACACGTCAGACAGCATTTGACCCAATGCGAGGTTGTATTTATCATTTGTGTCTGGAATTGTCCCTGAAAACGCTCAATGCACCCTTCAAAAGTTATACAATTATGACACAAAGTGACAAATCGTATAAATGAAATCATTCTTTTTAATCTGTTACCATGGAAACAAAGCCCGTTGGGTAGTCATTTCATTTGCTTTCATAAATGCTTACGATCCAAATAATATGTTTAAGGTGAATTTTGTTTAATGTAGCCCTTCTAAACCTGCTCAATATGCATTTTTGTTGTCATGGCGGCCAATTTGAATTTTACGCAAAATATGAAAAGTGCTGTTTTTTGTGTTTTAAAATAAAATGTCTTTACCAATTAGTATAATTTGATAGCGAATACTCTTTTCTTAAATTTCTACTAGCTTTTTACATCATAAGTTTGCCTTGTGTAGTTTTTAATCCACTAGTATTCCTTTTTGTACAAAGATTCACAAAATGTAAAATATCACAAAACCCCATTTCGTTAAAAAATGGCACAGGCAATTTTTACTAGAAAGTCATTTTTTAAAGATAAATTCCTACTGAACATTTTAATATGCAACATCATTTTGTTGACTAGCAGTTAAAATGTCGCAAGCCTTACCTTAAAATAAAGAAAGTCAATCGCACGTACATATTGACTTGGCACAGGTGAAAGATGACGATATGCAAGAGTTTGTTCTGCGTAAGGTCAGCTTTTAAATAGAGGCTAGCTGCTGACAAACGAGTTCATGGTACAGGAGTTTCAAACGTCTTATTTAAAGTCAGGTATCACAAATTTTACGGTCATTATAACGATCTACTTTGCCAATACAACCTATTATTGGGATTGGGTCAAATGCTCTCATTTATTAGATCAGATTGTTAGACCGTTCTTGGCACACTGATCTTGACTATGGATAAGTCCGTTTACCTGATCAAGATATAGGACTAACGGCGAGTGTGACCGGTCCACTGGGGATGGTTACTCCTCCTATGTACCTGATCCCACCTCTGGTTTGTCTAGCGGTTTGTCTAGAGATTGATCGCTGTTCGTTACCTTCATCTTTCATCCAAGTGATCAGTGATCTAAAGGGCAACCTAAAGTCCTCCACATCTGCTTCATACTTAGCTATTTCATGGAATATCGATGAAAATGGCAAACAATCAACTCAACTTTAGGACAAACAGGACGACTTTAGCATATCCATCGTTAGATTCCAATATTTATGTAACAACATTCCATTATTATCTGCATGTGGTGTTTGTGTTTCTCAGTTAGTCCAATGTGCAATACCTTGTTATGCGTATGAACATTTTTCGATAGAGACAGGCTATTAACAACCAAGTTTATGTTTCAGGGGTTTCAACAGTCTCACGTAAAGTCAACATCTTCCACATTCTGTAGTCATTATAGCGATCGAGCTTACCAATACAACCTGGCATCAGGTTGTGTGCTATCTGCATAGATTCATGCTAATTGTATGCCATTCTTTGCACATCGCGTGGCCGGTCAAAAGGGAATGTTTACTCCTCCTAGGCACCTTATCCCACCTCTGGTATATGTAGGAGTCCATTTTGCCCGACTCTTAATTCTTATTCCTTGTAGAAGTTAGGAGATTTTTTTTTACCTTTGAGGAATTTGAATGATTTAAAAAGAAAACTTAAATTCAAAATCAGTGTTTCAAGAACGGCCAAACAATAACGCCAAAACAATCGATATGAAACACGTCAAACATCACTTAACCTAATGGTAGATTATTGTGGCAAACTAAATCGTTATAACGACAATATAATCTGAGAAAGGCTTACTTTTTGGTAACGACTATGAAGCTCGCGAAATGTTCACGTTTAAGATAATACCTGCTCGCCACAATAGCTGTCTTGTTTTGAACAAACAAAACGCTGCCCTCAGGAGTAGGATGTGGCTAGAGGATGTGATAAAAGTTTTGGATAAAAGGTTAGAGAACAGTGGTGCATTTCATAATTTCTATAAAGAATAAAAATCAAGAACAGATCAAATATGGAGCCCTGGGCACACCAGAGATGAAGGAACAAGCATTCTCTGTTAATCAGTCACAATAACGGGGCCATAATTAGTCATATTGATATTTAGCATCGCTAAGTAGTTCAGGTTCAAGTTTGTTGTAATATTGAACTCAAGTACTTGGAATCACAATATGATATCAACGTTTTACATGAAAAAAAAAATGACATAGAAATGTCTTTAAAAATCATTCATCTAAAAAAAACAGCTTGGTCAGGATTGATCATTTCGATGTGTAAACATAGAAAAAGTTTATTATTATGTCGGATGTCAAACATTTCGGTTGAGTTTCACTGAATAGACATTATGTGTCGAAATTCGCATCTGGTGCATCAAAATTGGTACCGTATACGTTTTACATTATGACCCCTGTGTTGAGGCCTCTGCTTTTGGATTGTTAGTCCCCGAGCATGTCTACAGCCCAGTAGCTAAGTACTTCGTTACTAGCTTGAAAATACGGATGTATATTTAATTGCTTTGAAATTTTTTAGAAATTCATTTCAAAATTAAGGATTATCTCCCTCATGCTTGGCTCTTATCCTTGGACGAATTTGACTCCACTTGTTGGCACTCAGTTTTTCTCTTAAATAGCTCTTAAAGTTTCAAAAGTTTCGGTTCAGCATCACGGAACAGACATTATTTGCGCATCTGGTGCATCAAAATTGGCATCGTATTAGTTTTACATTACGACTCCTGTGTTCAGGCATCTGCTGGTGGACTGTTAGTCCCCTAGGGTATCTACAGTCCAGTAGCTAAGTACTTCGTTACTAGCTTGAAAATACGGATGTATATTTATTTGCTTTGATGAAATTTAGAAATTCATTTTAAAACTAGTTCTAATTGTAACGGGGACCGTTACAGATGTTCCCCAAACCTCCCCCAATTAAAAAGTGATGTCCTTGTGAATCTATAGGAAAAAATCATTTTATTTTAGCCTTTAATTACATGTAGTACGTTCAATATGGTCATTTCAGTACCAAGAAATGAAAGAAAGCGTTGTACGTGCATACACGCGCACGCGTGTATGATTCCGAATTTTTGTTGACGTCGTTCAACAGGCATTTGTATCATATACCCACAGTATGAATTTCATAACGTTTCCAACAAATATAAGGAAGTTATAGCGATTTTAAAATCGTCCAATCAGAAATCAGCACACGTGCATGCACGTGCTGAGCAGTAATTCTAACCACAGCAATTTGTAAGGAGTACCAAGATACATCTAAACCCCTAATATGAATAGAATTTGATGAAAAACAAAAACGTTATCGTCCTTTAAAAAACGTTGCACGCGCATGCGCGTGTGCGTTGGCATTTTTTGTTACACCAACATATAGATACACATATTGTCTACATATGCTGTGAATATCATCTCATTCGCTTCATAAATAAGAGAGTTACAAACGTTTTAGCATTATCCAATCAAACTGAAGCGCACGTGCATGCGCGTGCAAATTGGTAATTTTGACCATGTAAATCAGTTAAGGGTCTCAATATCTACCTATGATATGAATTTCAAGCCATTTCAATGAACAACAAAAAAGTTAGACTGATTCCAAAGTTAGCGTACAAATTTTGTAATGCGCGTGCACGCGCATGCGTGCGCGTGCTGGCAAAATAACTATTATTTTTCATATGTACAAATAATATACTATCATCCTATTTAGGTTTTATATCGCTTCCTTCAATATTCTGATTTTCCATTTTTTGTACCAAAATTGCAATGCACGTGCGCGCGCGTGCATGCACGTGAAAACAAAATGACTATCACTATGCACATCTACAAACGCTATACTATCATCCTGGAAACTTTCATATCGATCCCTATTGTAGTTTCTGAGAACACTACCGGACAAAAAAGTACCGGAGAAAAAGAATAATAATAAGAAGAAGAAACAGAGTAAAAACAATATGTTCCCAAACTTTGTTTGGGGAACATAATTAAAG